>NC_086371.1:22479045-22691269 GCF_036324505.1 Eleginops maclovinus
CTAAAAAAATGGAAATGCCGCCACTCCGACAATTAGACGTCAATGTCGGAGTAGAGGTATGTCGGAATAGCAGCATGTAACCGTGCCTTCATACCAAAATGACAGTTTTCCCCTTTACAGTTTTAAAGTTATCCAGTAAACAATATTTCTGTTAGTAAAAAACTGTATAATTAACCCGTGTCAAATAGAGCTTCAGACGGCAGAGACAGCTTTGTTTTTACGGAGAACAGATAGGGGAGGGATGCCCAGTGGGTCGCCCGGTGGACGAGTGGCAGGCAGCAGGCTCAGACACTGAAACTGAGATTTCTGAATTACATCCTTTCTTTTACCGTCCTTTTGTCTGTAGAGGAAGTAAAGAAGCCATAACTCGTGATTTATTTGTGGTTTGAGGTGCAATATATGACTCAGCAGCTTTAAATCATGAAGAAACTATTATTTCCCGCTTCGCTCTAATGAATAATTACGGAGGCGTAATTTTGACTGAAGGTGACGTTAGCACCCTTTTTTTCTAGAAGAAAACCTGCGTACTAGTGGCTGTAAATGCAGTCACAGCAACGCAACTTTAAATGATGGTAGTATTTGCTGAATGAGGGGTTAAACCACAAGTGTTTTAATCTGTTTAGATTATTTTCCATGAACCAGTCTTTAAACACTGTCAGAGCCCATACTGTGTTCCTGTTATTGTTTACTTCCTGTCTGACTTCTGCTGATTTCTCTGTCCTCTAGCCCTCAGTTTTTAATGATGATAAAATCGTATGTTTGTTGTTTAAAGCTGACTTAAATTAAATTGATCGGACTTCTTGACTGCACATACTGTAGCTCCTTGATCAGATTGCCACCTTGGCAACGACGTATAAGCAGCAGTCTCTTGGGGGAAATTAGCAGACCTGTGGAAAGTTAAAATTGACCAATCCGAATTGAGTATTCAACTAAGCTGTGTAATAAATCAAATTAAATACGAATGCACATTCCAATAACACAACCAACAACAAAACAAATCATTATTTGTGTGCATGAGTGCATACTGCATGATTGGTTTTGGGCCGTTGAATCATCCCCATGCATCTCAACAAAACTGCTTTATCTAACCTGTAAATAGTCTCCAGCACTATTGAGTTTTATTCTGGTCTCAAGTATCTCCTGTAGTAGTCGTGCTCTGTTGTAGTTATACATCAGCGTGCAATAAAAGGTGAGGAAAAATCTGGTCATACCTTTTATTGCTCGGGCCTGGGAGGTTTGAGAAGACACAACTGCTTTCTATTCACCATCTCTATGTGACAGCTGGATCGGTCTCTGTCTTTCTGCCCTGCTTGGGTTCTTGAAGAGAGTAAACCACACTAAGAAATAGTTACTGTGTTACTTTTTTCACCAGGGGGGTCATGTGCTTTAACTGCCACCTAATTAGCAAACACTCCATTGGCCACTAAAAATGCCTTTCATTCTTCCTACAAACAAAATCCTAGCTCCATCTAACACTATACCCTTATATGTCCTTGTGCGGCTTCCATGATTGTAATCCTGAACTGCATTTTACACAGTTCCAGCCTCTTGTATGCAGTGGAACAAACTGTTTCATAGCCATAGCAATACAATCATTTTTGAATTATGATTAAAAGGAATAACATTGTTCCTGATGCAGGAGCTATACAGACCTAAAGAAAACATTACTCACACCTTAAAGTTGTTTTAGAAGAAGGAATGCAAGAATCTTGAAAACGTTCCTTCAAATGAATCATTTCACAATGTAATGCTTCTGTCAATGAGGCTTTACGTTGGGATTTGTCAAATCGTAAAATCCCAAAATGAAAAATAAATTGCAATGGAACATCTGTCTTCCTAAGAGTCTACTTGGAAGCATAGGTATGTAAAATCTAAAGATGTTATATTCAAAACCAAGGCCATTGCAGATGGTTTAAATCTCCACAACAGTGAAGAGAATGGAGTAGCATGGAACTGAAGGACTTAGTACATAACAGATGGTACAAAAAAGAAACATGTAAGTAATCTTAAATGCACATAAACTCAACTTTTTTGCTCATTGTCACATTTTATTGGATTGCAGAAGAAATCCGAAACTCACATCACTCACAGTCTGTTTGGCCCATAAACAATTTGTTAGTACAAGCCCCGACTGTGTTCTCGACTGTCATCTGCCTGCTGGATTTAAAAAAGTAATTTCCTAACTTTTATTTCAGCCTACCGAGAGCAAAGCCTCTAAAATAGGCCAACAAGACAAGTAGTGAGTCACAAACAAGGGGCATGAATTAATGACAGTAAAATGGAAGTTCCATTACCGTGGGCCACTTGAGGTTCTTTCTTTCCTCCTTGTTTCTCTCTAGGGGGATAAGAGCTATTTACCATTTTCTTTTTTCTGTCTCTAACTGTGTCTCAATCACTCCTTGTTTCCATTTTACTCTCTCTGTGACTCTCACCTTGTCTGTCGTCACGACCAGAGTAAAAGCAATTCCACATTAATCCGGCTTTCCCTTTCTGATTCCTTTGTGCGGCCTTCATCTCATACTCCCTAAAGTGCTGTGGCGCCAGATGATCGACACGACACACTCACATGCAGTCAACTTCTGAGTAAAAGTCCCCATCGCTGTACCACTGATTGTTTTTCATCCATGTAAATTAGCAAACACTCTTTGAGTGCGGTTGCGGACCCGAAAAGCTCTTAACGTCTAGCTAAATTGTCACGATAGCGCCGTGTTTCTTTACTTCTTCTGCTCGTAATGGGTTTTTTGTGTACACTGTGCAGATTTGTTAGAGCAGTGAAGCTTTGTGTGTGACAAAATGTAGCACTGCATTGATCCATTTATGAGATTGTTATTTTTACCTATCCATATGGAGATCAGAGACGGGATGAACAGCCAGTAGGCATTCATTGGTGACTTCACAAGGGATGGATTGTCTAATGAATTGTGCATTATATCTACAAGGTCTGTTTCACAATAGATATTGCACTCAATATATTATGAGCAAACTCATCCAAAAGGTTTTCTATATTAGTGCAATGTGACTTTTTTTTCTGCCTCTGATTGCAGTTAAACATATGGCAATATACGATTTGTATTTGAGGCAAATGCAACAGTAATGAGAGCTGAGCCTGAGCTAAGACACAGCACAAGGTAATATACTTTTCTCAAACACGTGTCATCTTTTATGTATTTACGTTTCTATTATCGTCTGATGAGAGATGAGGATAAAAAATCGGACTCTACAGATTTTCTGCATTATTAAACGCCTCCAATATTTGCAATAGTCTCATCAAATATATGAAATCCCACATGAATACATTTGCTCTATTTGTAACCCTATAAAGCCTAAATGAAGAAAAACATTAGCAATTTTTTTTGTTTTACTTTTGGGTGTTGTTTGTAGGAAGACTCTGGTGCAGAAATGAAAGAGTTTTCACATTTTATGTTTTTGTAATTTTTTTAGGGAAATGTTGTAATATTGCAATGTAAAATAATTCAAAATAGAATCTGATGAATGTATTCCACAATAGCTAAATATGTACATGTTCTAGACATTGTAATATCACAATAAGTAAAATTTGAGGCATTTTACTTACTTGAATCTGACAACCCCAAATCCAATAAAACAAAGAGATTTAGCCTGTTTGAAGATTTGGAAGTTGTGTGAGTTTATGGCCAGACGGCGGGACCTATAAACACATTTACTACCAAATAGCATTGTGAGGCTGAATAAAAGGACCTTTTTACTATGGAAATATAGTCTTTAAAAAAACTTTACACATTTACTGACTTTTTTAAGGATAACTTAAAGTGATGTCAAAACAATTCCAACCGGGGGCCTTACAGGGTTAAAAGCGCACAGCCCATGCTCATTCCCAGATTGTCAAATACCACCAAGTTTGACATTTTTACAACGAAATATAATACATCATAGAATCCATGGTTAAGAGGACAAAAAGAACATGAGACGATGTGAAAGAATCACAGAACACCAGCTCATTTTCGGTGTTACGGACTTGCTTGTAAGGCAGGGAGTCTATCACTGTGTTATGTGCTACAGTGTTTCCCATATCAGTGTCTCTCCCCTGCTGCGAATGCAGAGTGGCTATCAGTGTGTCATCCATAGACAGAGCAGACAGGCCACACTGAAGGATGAAGTGTGCGTGTCCACAATGTGATGGAAACTTCTGGAGCAATGGAGACGAAACTCAGAGAGACAGGGGAGAGCTGGAGCTTTGATGGCAAACACTGAAGGTTTATTCTGAAGTTAACTGCTGAGAATTGACAAGACATTTGATGCAGCCACGAGTTGACAGAGCAGTTTGCCCCACCAATTCTGAAGAACTCTTTTGCAGTTCAGAGTGTATAATCAACATTCCTCATTAGCGAGACTAAACAAATATGGACTCTGAATATAGCTAAAGCTGTCGTACATGTGAAAATAATGTACGTCAGGGAACCTACATTCCAGATATGAAGGGCTTCTAGATGTCCCTAAACAATAATTTATCTCATGTCAGCTTGTGCTCGGTCATAGACTGGCATCAACAATGCGCCCAAGCTGCCCCTCCTTAAGGGAGATTACAGCAACCCGAAGCACAAAGAACTATGCCATGGGAACACAGACAGAGGAAGGAGAACATTATTAACTAGGTCAAAGGTTAAACACCTAAGCAACATTTTCACTAACATACAACCGTGCATAAAAGATCGTCCCGCTCTTCCTCTGTTTGGCTAGTTTTCGTTATATTTGTTGGTTTGATGGCATGAGGAGAGGGAATGGCAAGCAAGGCTGTTGAATCCCCCTCTATAAATGTGCTATCTAAATCTGAAGAAGGATTAGCCGAAAAGAATCCAGGGACCTTCTCGTCAAGGTAACAGCGTTTATGTATATGATATGATAAGTTAACAAAGGAACTCGGCCGAGGTCCCTTCCTATTTCACTGTTCCACAGACCACATTTAAGTAGTTCCTCTGTCTCACAGATCCACACAAATAAGCCCCCTCCTCTGTTTACTATCATGTTTTTTACTCTCCCGCTTGGAAGTGAAGTCTTCTCCCATTGGTTGGTGGGGGGTATCACCCCCTTGTTGGCGTGTTTGGCATGTCCACTCTTCTTAACACATTGCTGCTCCAATAAGATCTTCAGTCGCCCTCAGAGAGAGAGGCGTAACCACATAGCATATTGCGCAACACTTCTTTAGCTAGGCAAATGACCTAATTAGCAAATAGTAACAGTTGATATGTTGATTGTTCTCACAACTTCTTGGTTAAAAGAAGACTCAGTGTGCATTCAATGAAAGCTAAAGAATATTTGAATATATATAACCGCTAATGCTGCTGCCGCTACTGCTGTTTCCATGCTGCTAATGCGTTCACCTCGCTGCTGCTGCTGCGTTCACGGTGGCGATGCTCGCCTGCCCCACCACCACCCCAGCTTCCTCCCCAGCTTCCCCTTTTGGGCTTGGGGGTCAGTTCTGATCATCACTCAATGTTCTATGTTAATATGTGGAGTGATGAGGCCCGAGCCTAGAAGCCAAACTCAAACTTCTGTTTCTAATAAACATATTAATGAAGCACGTGAGTTGTCTGACTGAAATGATGGAGATGATAGAAAATCCGTTCTTAATTTGTAATGCAACCTAACTAATGAAGTAGCATAAAGTGAAAGCAGCATAAACATTTGTGGGCTGTTTGTATTAATAGCCCTGATGGATGAAGTGGTGATTTAATATCTTGTATTTTGACATACATTTAAACTGCTTTTCAAACTGCCAGACTTTGCTTTGTTTCTAGGAAGGCTTTATTTCCATGCATCTTGCATTCACTCTCTAGGGGGCAATGGTATACCTTACAAACACCTCTCTATTTACTTGCTCTTTCTATACCCCTCCTTTTCTCTCTCTAAGAAGACTTGTGGTGACAGAGTGTAATGGAGAAAACCTCTGCTGTGTCTCCTTGTTGTTACTGGCTTCCCTTGCATCACTGCCCAACAGGTAGGGGTTAGAAACACACACTCACACATGCCCCCCCCCCCCCACACACACACACACACACACATATCAGTGAGAGATGAGAGAGGATCCAGCTGGTGTTGGTTGATGGAACTGGTCAGAGGTTAATGGATGGAAAGCAAAGGAGAGGAGGACGATAAGGGTTGGGTGAGTGGTAGAGAGGGAGGCGGTATGACGGAGCAATGGAAACGGATACAGCTAAACAGAGAGATGAAAGGGGAAATGATGCAGGGCAGAAAGCACATAGGGTAAAAAGAGGGAGGGAGGGAAACGAAGATGCAGAAGATGAGTAATTGGGGTAGTGAAAATCAAAGGGCAGGGAAGGAAGGAAATAAGGAGTGGAGAATTGGCAGTTCACCAACTTACTGTGTGGGGTGAGGGGGAAGCATATTCAGGTGCATAGGTTTGAATAGCAAGTTGAACCACTGGAGGATAGTTAGTGTATTCATTCGTGTTAAAGACTGACTTTTTTTGGTAAGATGATTGAAATCATCATCACATGCATCCGAGATTTTCATGTGATGTTCTACAACATAATATGTTAGTTAATATCACCCACTGTTATAAATGTCTGAAGTTTCTATGGGTACATGCCATGCCGATTAACCTGCATCCCTGCGTCCCTCACTTGCATAGTCATCATACTAGTGGAATGTTTGATTGCTGGCTTTCTGTGGACAAAAGGAGCAGTTTGGGAGACAGGAGTTCAGAGTTGGTTTGGAAAGAGGCGGGATCACTGTGGTGTCTCAGCAAAGTCACATATCTGGCTGTAGTTTCAAAAGATCTTTATTGTCTGACATCAGTTCTTTGCTCTCTAGGGTATGTCTTGTGTTCAGTTTTTTTGCTCCAAGAATTTCATCACTCTCTTTGGGCAAAATGTTTACTGAGATAATCCAGTGAGGTGGTAGGGTCATTTACAATCAGACTTTTGTTTTGTTAAAGTGCTTTTTCAAACATTCACACGTGTGTCTGTTCGCAAACCAAAGTTGAAAACTCTTTCTTTTTCCAAAAATGTAATATTGTATTACAGATGTGTTCTCAACATGCCAGTGTCAATCAGGTCCAATGGGAAATCACTTTTGGCAAATAATAAGGTTTTCAAACAACGTTATCAGAGAAGAGAGGGGTGGTAGCATGAAAAAACAAAATAAAGTCAATGTTCAATGTTGTTTTCACTGTTGTTTTCACTGTATTTATGTTGAAAGCCCTCTTTAAAGAAAATACAGATTATTTTTTAAGATGTTCCCATGTCTGTTTGCAGATGTTAACGCTCTATATAATCAATAAGTAGATGTACATAATTATATTTATTCATTATTTTGTCCTCCTTAATATATCTTTTTGGGATAGGCCAAGAGATAATGCATTTCCTGGCTTCCACTTTTTTAAATTCCATCGTTATGTCACTTTGTTGATACTTTAGTCTACAACTGCATTTTGTCGTTGCACAATAACATGAAAACGATCATTGAATCCTTGAATACTTTTTTGAGAAAAAAACCTTACATTTTCTTTTGCATTTGCAAATTCCCTAGCAAGCAGACTCATCTGGAGCTCCATTATCCCTGTGTTATTACATTAACTCTAATGGTGTGTTGCAGTCAACCCTCTCAATGCGTCTTTGATGTTTTGTTAAAGTAATTTTGTTTCTTATTTATCCCCAAAAATGTTACTGGTAACATTGTGGCATATGTTATCTGGTATGTCTGAGAGTGGTGTTGATTATTGGCATTTTGATAAATAACCTGTCTTTCAATCCTTCTTTTTAAATTTCCCTATGTAATAATTTTTTATTCTTACAATAGAATACCAATAGTGTGGTGCAGTGATGGCGTATTTTTGTAGGCCGACACGGAAGTTAGCATCACAAAGGGCTCAGTCGACAAAAATCAATGGGATTTTCTCATTGGATTCCCGTATATTGCATAACATTAGCTGTGTAATCTCCATGTATTAACACGACCTTGTGATTTTGAAATGCAGATGCAATCGCCACAGATAAAAAGCCAGTGGCTAAAAACAAACTATATCACAGTGGCACATATCTTTACGTCATCATCACTCAGTCAAAGGCAGACTCATGTCAGCATGAGGAAGTTTAGCAGGCTTTTTAGTCACTTGTCGGGCAACCGCATTCACAGCTGGAGGAATTACTGATGTATTTGCTGTCGTAAAACAAACATGACAATCTCGTTGACTCGCTTTTACCACAGACCTTATTCAGGCTTCTAACCACAAACATATTCAAAAAAAACTTTGACTTTGAAACGAGGGAACCGGAAATGATTAAAAGTATTTAATGTGTTTTAGCACTCATCCCTATACCACTCTATTTTGTGTTCTTTAAATCCAAATCTAACTTCAGGACTTTATCTATCTATGTTCCTAGTGAGGGGCTGGTTTTTATGAAGTTCTTGGACCATAACAGAGAGCCCTTCGAGGGCTTGAAGGCCAAACTTAAACTGTGCCTCCTCCACAAATTGGATAACTTAACTTCACAGAGATGGGAATTAATAGTGCGTCAAGACACTGTCAGCCCTTTCAGCTTGTAAAAATATGATGTGGTGGTGATATTTTACAAGTTTACAGGTTGACTTAAAGCCCCCTTAAATTTTCCTTTTTCTTGCCATGATATACACAGAGGTTAGGAGTCCAGAGTTAGCGCGACGATTGTATATTTTTTCTTAGGAAGGATCCTAACTGAGGAAAATTACCCAATAGTACCCAAGTGGAAGCAATGATAAGAGCTGTTTGAAATCTCTAGATGATACAAAGGAGCCCCAGAGAAAGGGGCGTAGGTCACGGCGAGGGAACACTGGGGGCCGGAGACAGGGGCGAAGGCCGAGGCTAGGGAACTCTGGGGGACGGAGGCAGGGCCAAAGACAGGACCGAAGTCGAGGCAAAAGACGGGTCCATGGACAGAGCCGGAGGCCACGGCGGGGGAACTCTGGGGGCCGGGCAGGAGGGCGACGGAGGCTGCGGCAGGGACACTCTGGGGGCCGGGCAGGAGTGCGGCGAGACACCTCTGGAGGACGGGCTGGAGGACGGCGAGACACCTCTGGAGGACAGCGAGACGCCTCTGGCGGGCGGGCAGGAGGATGGCGAGACGCCTCTGGGGACCGAGCTCAAGGACGGCGAGACGCCTCTGGAGGCCGGGCCTTAGGGTGGCAGAACCCGCGATGGGACCCCTCTGGAGGGCTGCGGGACTACTTCGGAGGACCTGGAGCAGGAGGCGGCAGGACCACTGACGAGGCCGGAGTTGACTGGACAGGCGAGGCTGGAGTCGACAGGACAGGCGTCAGGGCCGCCGACAGGGCAGACGGGTCAGGAGTCCTCCTCTGTACTGGAGACAAACCGACAGTCATTTTTTAGGCACGTTAAATTATAAGTTACCTCATAGAGGCTGTCTGCTGGGTCCATCTTTTGGTTGCATAGTACTGTCAGGATTTGGGAAAGGCACTGGTGCAGAAGCAATAGAGGGGGCTTCAAACGTAACAAAGGGCAAGCTTTTATTTCTAAAAAAAGTTGTTAACAAAACTGCAGACAAAAGGTGCAACGAAGGAAAAGTATCCAATTAAAACACAGACAAACCAGTGGAAGATGGAGGGCTGAAAAAGGGAGATCCAAAAGGGTTCAGGAAACAGGCAAACGACGAACAACGATGACGACGTGACAAAGAACACAAAGGAAAGACCAGACTAAATACAGAGGAGGGTAACCACAAGACAAGAAACAGCTGGGAAGGGGGAGGAGAAACAAAGGGGCAACAGGTGAGCATGATCAGACAATCAGACAGGAGGGAAACTAAAGACAGGAAGTGAAAAAGACAATACAGGAAGTGACAAAACAAGAAACATTTCAAAATAAAACCATAAACTATAACTACCCAAACTGAGATCCTGACACAACTCTGCCTAATCTCACATAAATACCTCCAGTAGAGCTGCCTTCTGTAGGCCTGAACTCTGAAATAGTCTCCCTCAGAAACTAAAGTCAGTTCTCAGATAAAGCTATTAAGCCCATTTTCATTACCATTGTTTTTTTTTATTGCCCCTTTACTGCATTTGCTGCCATAGTTGAAAAAGGAAGCACTAAAAGTCTCAGCAGAGTTGTACATTAATATTGTTCATATTGTTTCTCCAGAGTACAATGTTCATAAACAATGACTGGATTGTGTCTTCGAGTTGACAGAATTGGTTTAAGTGTCCTCTGATCAAATCTAAATGTGTCTATAGCCTATGTAAAGGGTCAAGAAGGTAACAAAAAGCTCAGTCATTTATGGAAATGTTTCCAAAAGGCACTTTAAAGTAGATGGTTGAGTTTCAGAGACAGTTTAGAGTCTGACTTCATGCAGAGATTTCTTTAGATGCCCTGGTCTCGCCACTCAACATGTCTGTTTCGCCTTATTCATAGAAGAAAAATGATTCCTGTTGATTCCACTTATTAGCAGTTTGGACACTAATTAATTAGAAGGTTTTGATTTGGCCACTAATAAAAGAGGCATTACATTTCCATGTATGTGGATTTACATTTTTACTAAAAATGTTTGTCAAATATTGGATTTGACAGTGTTCATGCGTGGGATACTAACTGCAGATTCAAAGACACTCAATCTATGCTGTCGCTTCCATCAGTCTCTGCTGTTGCTTCTATCTGTTCTCCGTTTATCCTGTTACTTTAATCTCTTCTTGCCTCTATTAATACTGTCTGTACTGTCCTTACACTCTGTCTCTACCATCACTTCTCTCTCTTCTGTCTTAACAATCACTCCTCTTTCTTCTATCCATACCATCACTACACCCTGTCTCTACTCTTAATTACATTACACACTTAATATGTAACAGCTACCTCTGTAATTAGTTATAAGACATGTCACTTCAGCTCAGAAGCACAACTGTAAAAGCCAAATAATCAGCTGCTCAAATTATCTGCATACAGTATCCTCTCTTAACTTGAATTTAGAGAGTACTGTACCAAACATTGTAGATATAGCTTCTGTTAATGAACAAACATTCAAATTAACTCAATTGTATAACAAATATGATTCTGCTGGTTCTCATGCACTTGTCTTTACCAGGAACTTTCATCAAAGTTATACAATTTCCAAGTTGTCCCCAAACAGCATTTTTTTCTGCATACCTCGAGGGTCTTCTTTGACTTTTTTCCCACACAGCTGAGCCGTGTCTCTCAGGATGCGCTTTGGACTTTAATCTTTCTGTGAGTGCTTTCATCTGAGTCTTCAATCAAGCCACTGCTTATTGGATCTGTAAAGCTTATGTCTCTCAGTCCTGGATGCTCTTTTGACTTTAGCCTTTCTGTGCTTGACTTTAATCTTTAAGAGCTTGTCATCATCATCGCCTTGGTATGTATCACAAGGCTCATCCGTATCAGGCCTCTGCTTCTGGCTTCTGGAAAGCTCATCTTGTTCTTTCGTAGGACATGTCTCCGACCATGACATGCTCTGAAAAGCAGGAAGCATCTCTGATGTATTATAGATAACCATCATGCAGATGTATTTGAAGGGTTCTTATGGCCAGGAGCAGTTCCTTTTTTAAACCAGTGTTCTTTCTCACATATCCTCAGGCTGTGTCCTCCTGGGCTGTATGCACAGACGCAGAGATAATCAGGATTTCACTGCAAACACTGCAGGAGACACTGCCTGAGGAAATTAAGCAAGCTACATCCAACTACACGTTTTATACAGTCCATGCGAGAGTAGAAAGTTGATGCTGTTGCATTTTGAAAGGTTATGTCTTAGGTTTATGCTGCAATTACAAGCAAACGGTGGCTTATAAAAAAAGATGCTGACATGGTGTCTCTGTCTGATTAATTGAGATGAGAGGGCATGAGTGTTCAACATAAAATGCTTAAAACGTATAGTCAAGTGACTATAAACGAGCAGACATTATTCATTGTCAAAATATATCTGCACATAATTTCTTTGATACAAATTGCATTTCGTCTTTAAAAAATGTTCACTAATTTGTAATTATTTTATTGGTGTTCGTAATTTGATTAATACTCAACATTCACACATTTTCCATGAAACAAATAGATGTACAAGGCAATGCTACATTCTTAGCCTTAGTTTGGACATTGGTAATGACAGGTACTCCCTCTAACCATGAGAAAGTCAATAGAGTGCTGCAGTTTTTGTATGCCAAGTTAGCATCGCAAAGGGTCCCTCGATAAAAAGCAATGGTATTTCCCCAATGGATTAGGATATATTGCAGAAAATAAGCTCATTGTCCAACATATGTTTACAATAAACACATTTTAAAACATTGTGAATGTTTTAAGAGTAAATGCAAATCAGCGAAAAAAAACAAAGAGCTTCCGTTATGCTATAAACGAACACCGTGGCAGCACATCGACACAGCTGAGCTAAGGCAGACTCCGACATCATCTCGTATTTTATCTGTTGATAACCAATGTTGTTATTACACATGCTTCTGACATTCGAGTGTGTTATTAACTGAAGTATTCGATGTCAAATAACACAATGGGAAAATTATCATAAGCATAGGGTAACCACTGACCTTTCTAACCACAGACACATCCACACCAAAAACACATTGACTTTAAGATGAGGGAAACACAAGTTGTTGCCGGGTAACTGATATTAGCTTGCTGAACAAACCATGTGAGCTTCCTTAACATAAAACCAGCACCATAGACCAATTGGCCACAGTACCTCAAAATAACTTCAGTCAGTTCAGTTCAGTTATTCATTGGAAGCTTCCAACCCCATCTGGTATTGCCATCAGACAGATATTTAACCTCGATTCTTTGGTCCGTTCCTATACTGCACAGTTATGTTCTGCTATGTACTTAAAAGGTATAGTATATTTCAACTTTTTGTCTTTGTGTGGGCTCCAAAAGGCAAACGTTTCCAATTGCAATCTACAAAGGAAAAGCACAGAATAATGAGCAGAGAGGTAAAACCAGCTAGGGATGAAACCAACACATATCATATTAACTGACGGTTTGAATGCAGCATTTACACAGGACAGCTCAGCAGGTTCAGCTGCAGGATACTGACTCCGTTATCGTGATGTATCTCAAAGAATCTTTCTGTCAAACAGCGGTTCATCCAATTACCCAGTGTGCTTACTGTTTCAGAAGTGAACAGGGCAACTATATGTGCTTGATTCCTCCGTTTATCAAACATTTTAGATGGAATGTTTAAAATGTACAGTGGGTTGGAAAACATCAATGGGAACCATGTTTCCACTGAGCACTAAAATGTCAGTTCAGGTGTGCTTCCAAAAGAAGATTTTATTTTCATATTTAAATCTATAGCATTTTTTTATCAGGAGAGAACTGTTATGCAGTTTTAAAGAAGAGCAGTCAGGCTCCATTGGCTTATGTCTTACAAAAGATGGAATTCATCCATTTTTAATAATGTTTATTATATTTGACTCATACAGTTAGAGGTGTTCAAGTTCAAAGAAGTTCATGTTGAGCAAACTTAAATAGCAATTAGTTATGTATAGTTCAATATTAGGAATGATGCAACATTTTTAAAAATATTGAAGTTAACAGTTTACACTTAGTTGTTTAGATTAGGTTTATAGTTTGACACAAATGTGTAGCTCTCTCATTGCAGGGTTGTCTATACCAATCTAGAACAACTCTGCCAACTGAGAGTAGTCAACATATCTTTATTAAATGCTAGATACTAGTCATGCTAAATGTTTGAGTATAATATGGTTGTACTTCCAGCCACTTCCATTGGCAAGACCTGGTAAATATATAGACAGATATAGACTTATTATCGCATTTTAATGTCTGGGCAGTGGTGGCGAAGTCCAAAGGGACTTGGCTTGGGAGCCGGAAGGTCACCTGTTCAAGTCCCAAAAGAGTAAGTGCTACCAAGTTGTCCCTCAGAAAGACACCATTCCATACACTGCTTCACAGGCACCGTACATATGGCCGCCCACTGCTCCTAACACTAGGATGGATCAAATGCAGAATGAAAAAGTCCCCTCTGTGGGATGATTAAGGATTCCTACTGCTTCTTTGTATAGGGGAGAGTCAGCAATGCTTCCTATTCATCGTTTTTGAAAGTTGCTTTTACGCTACTTTCTATTGGATGTTTGATGGTCCAACCAAAGCTCCCAGGAAGTGCGCCTGCCGTTGATACACATTTCCATAGTGGTCAAAAAGTTGTACTAAACTTACTTGTATAGCCCTTATTTAAATCATTACAATACAAGGCAAAGAAAATAATTAGAAATAAAAAGAATAAATAAACAATGCTCAAGTGTAGACATCTCAAATAATAAATAGAAATAAAATAAACTTGCATTAGAGAAAAGGTACATATACAGCTGACTACGAAGATAAATAATCTATAAACTGTCAGACAAGTAAACACTATTGAAATCAACAGAATATAAAGCAGGATATTATATACATAATAGTGCAAAAAAATTGAATATTAAATCAAATATAAGTGTATAATGTAAAGTGTACAGTGTGCATGTTATGTTCCAGTGGTCACAGAGAGGCTACGGAGCAGTGAGTTGTCTGCCAGCCAGAGGGGAATTATTGTACAGGGTTATTGCAGTGGGCAGGAATGTTCTCCTGTATCGGTCCTTGTGACAACGGAGCTGGAGCAGTCTGTTGGAGAAGGAGCTCCGCTGTCCTTCCAGCTGCAGGTGGAGAGGGTGGGTGGGGTTATCCATGATGGACAACAGTTTGTTCAGAGTCCTCCTCTCCACCACAGCCTCGAAGTTGTCCAGTTTGATGCCGATGACAGAGCCAGCTTTCTTAATCACTTTTTAAAGTCTGCTGGTGTCACCGGCCCTGATGCTTTGAGCTCCATTCATTCATTTCCTATAAAGTGTTCCATTAACTGAGCTGAGATTGGGCGGGGTTTAAAGAAAACTTGAATGCTGCATGCTCTTTGGGCCTTAGGTCCCGGACCGTTTTGCAGCGCCAGTCGGTTCATTACATAAAAAAACCATTGCGAAAGAAATACATTTTCATGGGCAATACAAAATCATGTGGTACAGTCTTGATTATATATGTCTGTATTATTTATTCTGGGGTTAAGATTAGGATTATTGTTTGTGCTGGGAGTGACATAGTGTAGGTTGTTGACATGTATTTTGAATTTTTTCAGCATCATTAAACAAATAATTGTCACCAGAGAATAGACTAAACAGTCAAGTGTTGCTGTACACATTTCTTGACTGTATTCATGTGCTAACAAAGGATATAGAGCCTGCTGTAGTACCATTAAAGGGCATCTGTCTGATCAAGAACTACCACAGTTATCTTTTGCTGCTCCTATTGGGTGTTTCAGCATGCATGCGGAGCAAATAAGTATGCATTTAACTAGCAGGCTGCATCGGGTAGTGATTTGAACCAATATTCATACATTTCTGAGAGAATCCAGCTGAGGTACGTCTAATAATTTATGAGTTGGTTCATATCTGCCTCTCAAGGCCTCAGTACACATGCAGACACACACACACACACACACACACACACACACACACACACACACACACACACACACACACACACACACACACACACACACACACACACACACACACACACACACACACACACTGACTTTCTGTCAGACCATCTGTGTCCAGTCAATGCTGTTTTGAATTCATTATCTGTGAGTCTCTAATAGCTTTTTGAATTCTTTAAGGTCTGCATGTGTTATTCATTCTGCTGTAGTTTCTTTGCACACACAGATCCAATCTAAATTCTCTGATGTGTGTTCCATCTCTACATGCATCTTGTAAGCCTTGTGTACATTTAATCAGGAATCTTATCATGCTTGGATGTTTGCTTTTACTATTGATTGCTTTTCCTACTCAAGATGATAGTTGATCCTCCATCTGCTTTCTGTAGATGATTTTCAAACATGTAAAATAAAGGTGTGAAAAAATAAAAGACTTGGTGAACAACATGCTTTGAAACAAAACATGTTAATTAATGTCCATTGACTGTAATACCCAAAATGCCCTGCTACCAAAATCCTTAATGTCTGAACAGCCTGACAGTTTATTTCCTTTGCAGGTTAAGTTTCATACATTTTTTTAAACAGTGGTTTAATAAAAATCAGTTATAAAGGTTTATTGGCAATTGTGTTTTATTCACTGGCATTTTACTGTTACATCTGTAAACCAACTTGAACATAAATACCAAATATCAATTATTATTTTTTGAATTTTAAAACACTTAATGGCAGTCTTGTAATTAATGCGTTTTATGGCAAAAACACTTAACAGAAATCACAATAAAAATATATGCTGGGGGGATATCTAATGATGTATTATCTAGAAAAAACATTGATTTTAATGCACAACATTTATTTGTCTAATCGGGCAGACATCACAGTAGAAGTAAAAAGTACGATTTTGATGTCAGGGGTATATCAGTAAAGCCTGATATAAAATAAAGCAAACATTCTGCAAGGGTGTGACTCGATATTTTGGATACACAGTTTATTATTGTCTTAATATGGAAGCTGAGGGTGAACTACAGGAATCCACACAAGGAAAATAATTGGAAAATTGAAATACAGGGTTTATAGGGTAAGGCTTCTTGCCTCAATAGAGGTTGTTTTGAAAGAGTCACATTTCCCAAATCTACACAAAGGAAGTGGCCAGTCCAAAGTTAGAAAACCCATAGCCATAATTCTACTATAGATAAAAAAAAGGATACAAATAAACACATCAAAAATCCAGTCCAGGAAAGAATAAGTAAAAGAAATGTTTGAGAAGCACAAGCAGAATAAAGTTGAGATATGCAGACAGGATTGATGGACTGAAAAGGGTAAAGGGTTAGGAAAACAAAAAGGAAACTGAAGGTAAAGGCAGAGAGATAGCACCTGTAAAACAGCCTTCTGAAAGCTTTGATCCAGTAAGTAGTTTCTAGCTGCAGTGATTTCCACTGATGCCTTGGAAAGTATAACAAAACGTCAGTCAGGATTAACACCTGAGGGCATATAAGTACAAACTTTCAGGTTATCTGTCCCATCTTTCACTGATGTCATGTTATTGTAGAGTAGTTGAAGAGCTCTAATCAAGCATTAACTGTAGTGTAGAGCGGGCAACTTAATAATTTAGTTGCTGTAAAGGTCTTTTATTAATGTGGTTAATGGTAAGGAGTGCTTGAATCCACAAATCCTGTCCATCCAGTACCCCCATATTCTGTAATGTGCATTTAATACAGCAAAACCAACTAAAGTTTACCATCCTGGACTCATGGTTGGACCCAAGGATCCTGTAGACCTTCAGACCTTTTTATAATTTTAAAAGCCATTAACCATCAATTAATTGTACTGTTAAGGTTCTATGACTTGTACATTGTGCCTATTTACACGAGTAGACATTATTATAGTTTTAATTAATGCAAGATGAAAGGAAAACGAAAAGACCTCAAAATATGTGTAGTTTTCATATAATCAGTTGAGTCGCAGAAGAACACTTGCTTAGGCCACACCTCAAGTTAAGTTATATTAATCCAATGCTTTCACAAGAACATTAAGACGGTATTGGTTTGTTCAAATACAACAGATGTTTTCGTTTTTCTGACAAGGAGCTTTTGTGGCTATAATTACTGAGTTCTGTCAGAAGCAAAGTTGAAAGTAGCTTGAAATGTAGCTATGCTTAATAAAGGTAATTGCTTATGATTAACACATTTTAAGTATCAATTGTTGTGAGACGACATTGGACTGGAAAAACATGAATGGAACGGCAGAGCTTGTGTATGTGCTTGACAGACAAATGCTCCATCTATATTATCCAATAACACCCCCCCCCCCCCGCCTTTTTATGCTGGAATACAATGATTGCTAGCACTCGTTTTCCAACGTTAAAGACATATCTCTGCCTGGTGGCGGGCAAAACTCTCTAAAAGGCTGCAGGGGGTTGATGAGAGACGTGGAAAACCAAAAAGTGGGATGACTAAATGTACGGATGGAAATATACATACGGTATGTTGATTGCAAAAGATCAGGACTATAGTATGTAAGCATGCTAAAATTAACATGTTAAAGAACCGTTTTAGATCGGAGTACATTTGTAGTTTGACTGGCAAATAAGAAATGGTGGACAAAATCCACAATCTTGTTCTAAGAATAAACTAATGTGGAACCATTTTGGAATCTGTCACATGAAACAGGAACGTAATTGGTAATTGACGGATGGTTCAGATGATTTTCTGCCATTTTAGCCAAATCGATCCTTCTTCATTCTATTTTCATTATATAATTGCAGGGAGCTAAGCTAAATGGTAGTTTCTCATTCAAACAGACTGTGTGGTTTGACAGACTGATTGCAAGCCTAAGTATACTGCGGCACACAATCAGTGATTGGTGAAACCAACTCAAAGGGTGGTCTTCAATCTTCAGATCCAAGTTAGTTTTTTCCACCAAAGCAGTTCCAGGGACGATTCAGAGCCTGTTCGTGTTTCCAGTCCAGTGGCGCCAGCTCTCTGCCCCGAAAACTGGTTCGTAATTGGACAGCCAAACTGGTCCCCTTTGACTCGCAAGCTGATTCAACTGCGCTCCAAAACGGAACTAGAGCAGAACTGAAAAGGAGTATGAGAGTACAATTTTGGAAGATACACAGACACACACACACACACACAGACACACACACACACACACACAGACACACACACACACACACAGACACACACACACACACACACACACACACACACACACACACACACACACACACACACACACACACACACACACACACACACACACACACACACACACACATCCAACGTTGTAAGGTCACCAAAAGGGATCTCTTCAAAGCCACCGTAGTGTTGTGTTTGTACAGGCTTTACAAAAAACATCTAATTTCACTTTCTCTTTATCCTTCAAGAGTTACATACCAGACACAAGACATTCCAACCACCTCCATCAGTTACAAAACAATCATTTGCTTACCTACAAAGCATTGATAAAGGCAATTGGAGACAGTCTGCTAGATGAATGGTGTTTGGTCAGGGGAACCACATAAATCAGTGACTAGAAAATGAAAGTATGACAGAAATCACTCAGAGGATGGATGAATGCATGGACGGGACTTGAGGGAATTACAGATTAGATTACATTAGACAGGTCCTGACAGAGTCCTGGGTTTGACTTACAGCTTGGCTATTTGTGAAGGGACGGACACATGGATGGATGGATATGGGTAGATAGATCCAGAGGCATGTTCCTTTCCTTGGCATGCTTGTAAATCTAATCTGTCACCCTCCCTATTCTTCGAGCAGCAATGACAGCCAGACTCGGTCAATAATGAGCAAAGTCAAACTTTTTTGGGAGAGAGAGAGAAAAAGAAAAAAGTAAGGCTGCAAAAAGATAAAATGTATGTCAGTTTTTCTTTTAGGACTGACAGAGGAAGATCAAAAAGGGCGGAGGTTGGGGCACTTGATTTTTAGTTTGAAGGGAGGGGGGCAGAGACTGTGAAAAAGGTGCTAACACATTTCAGGGATGAATTGAGACAGAAAGGAAGGCAGGCAGCAAAGGAAGAAAGATGGCTTCAGGGGAAGAGAGGGGAGTGTTGACTTGTCTTTTGAGGTTATCGAGACGCTGCCCAGACAGAAGCAGAGGAGCTGAAGAGGCAGTGTTGTAGAACGAAACATGGATGAGTGCGTCTTAACGTACTCCTAAACAGTAAGTACAAATGTAGCATTGAGCTTTTGCCAAATAACACATCCCACCAAGTTAATACTCTATGCAACAAGCCTTTTACAAATGTAATGTTTTGCATGCAGTACAATCGTACTTTAAGCTAATTTATAGTTGGGCTGGAGGGCCAAGCAGGGACATTTCAAGAATTCAAGACCGTTTTTTCTTCTATATCCTTTTTTCAGTCCATGATTACAGTTAGTTAAGCCAAATGGTTTCTTATTAACAATCAGACAATGATCGGTGATTTTGACTAAACCAACTCAAAGCATTGTCCAACAATATGCAATTTCTATTTGTTCCTTCTTCGTCAGTTGCTTAAGTAAAGTTAAATGATATGCGCGACTTATATATATATATATATATATATATATATATATATATATATATAATAAGCTTATTGTGGTGACTAGATGCTGATTGGAAAAATTAAAGAACCTGAACCATAACTTTGCACACAATTATTGAATATTGGAGATGCATTTCCACATTTCCCCCCCCATGGATTAGGTGATTCCTATGATTGGGAATGTGTAATAAATTATTCAAACAATCCAGTGAATCCAACAAGTCTTTCTTTTCCTCCGTTAATCGTTAACACGCTTGTGTCCTTTTTTAAAGAAAATGGTCAATGGTTATGATGTCTCTTGTTGCTGGATTGTCTGTGATTGTACGGCCTGTATGATTTGTTCTGCCGTGATGCATTCAAGAGCAGTTTGAACCTCCATCTTCCATGGTTGAAGTTACCAAATTGAAATCCTGTTGACAACGACCATGTCTGGTTATAACAATAATTATCCCTGCAAAGCGTGTCAGCAACTTTTCATACGGAGGCTTTTTATGTGCCATTTCCTAATTAGCATTTAATTACACGGTCAGGTCAACAAAAAGCAATTTCCTTCCTGTCAGCTATAAAATAAACAAGGGCGAACAACTTCATAGACCAGACTAAACCATTAAAATTGAATCTGCTGCCCGTTCATTCTCAGTGGTGCATCGGCGGGAGTTTTCTGCTTATGATTTATAATATTAGTGTATATTTAATTTGATTTGATGTTTTCTTGTTCATTTATAGTTCATTGGTCTTCTGAAGGGGAACATGTTTAGTAGGTAGTTGAAGCTATGAATTAAGTCTGGAGTTCACATCACAAAGTGAATATACACAAAATAAGAGAAATTCTGATCAAACCTTGTTTTCCCCAACATGATAATCTCTGCTTTTCATTTTGAAACCGAGCTTTGCTGCGTATTTCCTCTTAACTCGGGTTATAACGTATTTACTTTGAAACAACTAATTTTCTCTAAACTAAACGTTGGCCTATACCCTATTAGTGTTTAAAGGTCGTTTGTGAATTAAAAAAAAGGGAAAGAACAAATAAAGAGCAGATACATTTTCTAATCAGCCTATGTTCATTAGACTTCAGCGATAATGGGGCGAAGGGTAACTGGCTAATTGGAGTAATATGCTAATTGATGGTAAATTAATTTTCTCTCGCAGCAAGAGGTTTCACGGGCCCTGGAGGTGAATGCAAGGCGAGGGCATTGTGCGATTCCTCACCTTCAGCAAACTGCATGTATGAAAAGTAAAGTAAAAGAGAGAGGTGAAAAAGGGGAACTTATATAAAGTCTAAAGATATGGAATGTATTTTAAAATGTTGAATAAAGATACTAAGCATTAAGGACATATAGAGTAAGTAACCAGCAGTGATGGACAAGGTACTCAGAGCCTTTAATGAAATCATTTGGTCCTAAAATACTCCATTAGTTAAAAGTAAACAAGTTAAAAGTCCTGATTTTTAAAATGGTAAGCAACATTATGTACTTAAGCACAAAAAGTTAAAATACTTTTTGTGGACGAAGGCCCATTTCAGAATAATATAAAGTACAGAAGTATTATCAGCTAAATGTACTTAGAGTATCAAGAATGAAAGAACTTATTATGCATAACGGATATTATTACAGTATTATATTATCTTTACATTACATTACATTTAATTTGGCTGACACTTTTATCCAAAGCAACACTTCAAAAACATGAACAACATGGAATGTGCAGATATATTCACCTCTAGCAAGTCCTACCATTGTGAGTGCTGGTGAATGCATTGCACGACCTAAGCTAACTCTTTAAAGTCCTTTTAAAACACTTTTTTTTTACAATAATTAAATTGCCAGTTTGTGACGGAATATATGCAAAATTTCTGCTGTCCTGAGCAAACAAGCGTGTTTTTGAGGGGTACCTGGGTCCCACTCGCCAGGACGGAGTAGCAAGCCGATTGGCTGATGCTGAGCGGAGGGCAAGTGATGGATTGTATGGTTTAACAAAGGCCTGGATGTAGGAAGGGGCTGATCCCTTCACAGCTCGGTTGGCATGGTTATTAAATTGTCCTGTTTTCATCAGTAACCCATACAAGTAACTTAGTGTTAACAAACTGCTTAACTATAAGACACTTATGTAGTTTTTTCATAATTTGAGCAATATATATATTTAAAAAATAATTCTAAGCATTTGTCAGTATATTTGAAATGACTAAGTTAGCTACATTAGCTAGCTAGCTTACAGCAGATCTGCATAATATAATATCAGAAGGACTCATGTGATCACATTGTTAAGCCAATCAACTACTTTTAGGTACGTTCGAGGTGAAAGTGACCGTTGGCACATTTTGTTTGTTGTTTTTGAAAGTGCAGCGCATCTCTCCTACTGATTGTGTTCTGGGCTGTTGTAGCATGTTTGCAACTGTCTGCCACCGTAACCCAGGATCAAGAACAAACTAACATTATTCATTCTCATACAAATGCAAATGTTTTCCGTTGTGTAACTTTGATACATTAGCGCAAATAATGATATGCTTTGCCAAAGATGAAGCTACAGAAAACGTAATGAGACTAAGACCTAATGGCACCTAAAACACCCTCCGTTACAATGGTAAATTGGGTTGTTTTCGACATAGACTCCATACATAACTTCTATTTGCAAACAGTGGAGTTGCTCAGTGCAAGCTATAAGAAATATTGAAGGTTTGAAACATATCCGCATTAGCTTCACTTTTAAGATCTTGTGGTTTTCCCTTGGTAGTATTTCATGCATGCATTTTTTAGTTAGAGATGTATTTAATTTCCCATGTCATATGCAACTACAGTACCTGGTGGTGGGATGAGGCAAAAAGAGAGAACAATGGGAACAGTGAGCTATAAAAGACGGCAAAGAAATATTCTGAGCACTCACCCATCGATGAGAAGAGAACATTTAATCAATCATAAGAGATTTAGTTTTGTAAGAAAGCAAATGGTTATGACTCGACAAAGCTCCACTCAGGGACTCATAACATCAGCAGATAAAGAGACATAGAAGAAATAAAGCGAGTTATTGGAAAAAATTAGTTACGGGTCAAGAAGATTATGTTCTATCAACCTAATGGTGGGGAGCAGGAGCAGAGTGCATTTACAGTGAGTTTGGCAAGAGGCCAGGGTCTTAAATATTGCAAGCAAGATAGAGGAAGTGTATGGAGAGTTCCAAGGGGTGAATATTGGGTCTCAAATTACTTTAATAAACATTATGCCATGTTAATTTCACTGTGAGGTGTCCAATTGTTGTTCATTCAGTCTATGTCAGGAGCAATTGGCTTAGCTGCAAGTCCAATTTGAGTATACTCTGAGAATTACAAGGAAAAATAAATACGAGACAAAACAGGACATGTGTTTAGGTGTGTAGAGAAAGCTAAAAATGGTTATAATGGCAGGGGAAATTACTTTGACAGAAAAAACTACTACTCCTAAGGAGTGAGTAGTAGTGGAGGTAGGGTCAGTATGAGTGTTTGTAGAGTAAGGGTCTGACAGAAATGAAGAATTACTGCATATATGTAATGGAGGAGTGGAAGTGCAGAATGTTAGAGATCACTATCAACCACGTTAGACAACCTCTGAAATCAATACATGGCACTTACTGTGATCAATACGAAAATCCTGCAACAGACTCGCGATGGTCAATCAATAACACCAATGAAACCTGCTTTCAGCATTTTTGCTCATCTTTTTTTTATATGATGTAGTTTAAACAACTTGCTACATAGTATATTTCTGCAACAGTGACCTCACATGTTTTTGCTCAATTGAAATTGTTGAAAATGTCACTAGAATCACCAGAGCCATGTCGGCCTACTGTGGGAACGTTTCTGTATTCTTATTCTACAACTATCTTTTTTAAACTTTTTTGAATGCCACCTGTTCCACCTGTGCAGGGTGACGAGATTTGATGAGAAGCTTCATTTATGCTCGGAAATTGTGGTTATAAACGTAACTGTTTCTCTTTGTTTGTGGCAAATTTCATTCATCCATCCATTCACCTTAGACAGTGTTGCGAAACTGGACTGACAAATATGGCATCAAACCCCCGCTCAGTGATCAGTAAGTCGTGGGTTGAGCATTTGGAAGTATTTATTAGCTTTTTATAAAGAGTGATTTTCAGTCATTTTATTTTGTGAATTTAGTGATTTGCTTCTGCAAAGAAGAGGCAGAAAGATCAGCGGCAAACAAAGTCAAAGGTTTAAATTATTTTAACTTTGAGCATATTGCTTGGCGTTAATGTCCGCCTAGTTGGGCTGCTGTCTCTGCAGAGCCTGCGCAGAGCCGTTTTACCGCTGGTTATATGAAGGCAGTGTGAATCTGGCTATGCTAAAATACTTAGCGACAGACTCTGTATTTATTGTGTTCTCTTACTGATCTGCCCCTCCTATATTTCTCATAATGTCCTATTGTTTAGATGTGGTGGCCCTGCCTTTTGGGAGATTTTTATTTATTTAGCTTTTGAGCCACAGTTCACAGTAACAGTGATGCTATTTCTGTATTGTGTTTACTGTCTCACCAAACTAATTAAACATTGTGAAAGATGTCATCTTTGCCACTGAGGTCCTTTGAATGTTTAGCTGGATACATAGCTGGATCGTCAGCTAGTGAGAGGTTAAGATTGTTGAAACAGTGGAAAAAGTAACAAGATGGCTTTGTCGACTTTGATTTTGTTTCTGTTTGTAGCTTCCCATTTGGAAAAACTGCCCAAGTGACGCAAAAAGTAACCCAAATTATCAAACCTTGCCCATATTTTTTGTATGCTCACATCAGAAATTAGCTCAATCAGCTGGAAAACTCAATCAACACCATGTTCTTTCTTAAGTCTTCTCTCAAAAGAAAATGTTACATTAAAATATGTAGAATATTCAAGCCAATCAAAATCTGTTTAGTCGTGAAGCACTGCAGTTCATTCCCAGTTTATTTATATAAATCGTTAATTGAAGAAGAATGACTTGTATGCCACTCAAAAACACATCTTCATATGAATGGTGACAGCGTGATTGCCAATACCACTAAAAGGTGGAGCGGCTGGAAGGAGAATTTTCATTCCAAGGCTTCTCTCTGCACCATGGGCATTTCATCAGGTTGTTTGCTTTGCCTCCAAATCAGATTAGCATAAAGTCAATACCTGTCCATAACATGATGCAATGCAGATGCAATTACTCAACAACTGAAGGGACGTGCCCTTCATGTATGTCTGATTTTGACATCTTGTCTAGCTGTAAACAACTCCAGCTTATCCATAGTATAGGAGGTGTTTCATAACCCTACAAACACATTCATAAATAATCCAAGACACTTCAAAAGGAAACACAACCTGTTTTCTAATAAGTTTGTATAAATTCCCTGCACAAGTAGCATATTTGTGTGCTGTGTTAGCTACATATTAGCTGCTAACAAATTCCATTATACCATTACTGCAATTATATAAAGTGTTGGTAATGTATTAGTCTGATGGAGGTGGAAAGAAATGTATGCACAGTGAGATTAGTCAGCAGTAAGATGAGTTGTCCCCCCCTTTATTTAATCTTCCATTACTTTACCTCAATCAATCAATCAGACTACTTTATTAATCCCAGGGGATTTGGGTTCATTGCAGTCTCACCATTGAGTGAAACATCGACAAAAAAAAAGTTCAATTAAATGTGTTGTTGCCACTGGGACACAACGTCTTAGGCACAAAAACGAGGAAGGACGTCCTCCATAGCACAGAGACCCTCTAAAGACTCAAAATCACGGTAAAGACATGATGAAGACTCAGGCTCATGGTGAAGCTCTCGGTGCAATCCTTGTCACCCCTAACAGTCCAGAAGTCATCAAAAAAAAACTTGTTGTCAGGTATATACTGGTGTAGCCATTTTTCCGTAAGGCAAACTACACTCCAGATATTCTGCCTGACTCCTATCAAACGCTGTGAGCTTGTCAATTATTAGCAAGCGATCTTAAATTGCCCATGATGAGAGGGGGGAGACACGGCTTACCACCACTATGCGCAATATCAGTATCATTATCATCATTATAAACACTGTCTGCTTTATATCATGTTCAATTATAATATTGTATGATAATAACAGGTGCAATGCACCTCATAATTACAGTAATATAGGTGTCTTTGCAAATGATCTGAGTGATCACTCTACCATCGCAGTGGTTAGAAATGCTAAACTCCCTAAGACCAAGCCACACATTGTATACAAGAGAACTTTAAACAGTTTCATGAACAAGCCTTCATCCGCGACCTGTATTACTGTAAATGGGACAGGATCTCCTTATTTGATGATGTGGAAATGGCCTGGAGTTATTTTCATGATGAATTTCTGAATCTAATTAACACCCATGCTCCCTTTAGGAAATTCAGGGTGAAAGGGCGCAATAATCCTTTGTTCATTCAGAAATCGGAAATCTTATAAAAAAGACAGAGATGCTGCATGGGCTAGAGCTCGAAAAACAAAATCTGAAAACGATTGGCATTATTTCCGTCTGCTGCGTAATAAATGTACGTCTTCGATTAAGAAGGCTAAAGCTGAGTTCTATTTAACAGAAACCACAAGAAACCTAAATGATCCAAAGACATTTTGGAAGGTGGTGAAGTCGACATCTGGCGCTGTTCAGCAAAATGAACTACCAAATTTCTTGGTTAAAGGCTCAGTTAATTTGACTGATAATTTGTTAAAGCTAAATTTCTTCAATGAGCATTTTGTCTCTGTGGGCCACCTATTTGATAAGGAAAATTCCAATCAATTAAATTCTGTTGTGGCCAAGGACTCTAAGGATGAGGCTGTAAGCAGCCTCACAGATAAATCCTTTTACTTTGAGCCTGTGTCCGCATCTGAGGTGTGTAGAGCCCTAATCAGCTTGGATGCTAAAAAAGCAGCTGGTCCCGACCAATTGGACCCTTTCTTATTGAAGTTGGCTGCCAATCATATAGCTGGGCCTCTGACTCACATTTTCAATCTCAGCCTCAGCACCAACAAACTCCCAAAAGCTTGGAAATCCGCTTTTGTCCTTCCGTTGTTAAAAGGGGGAGACCGATCAGACGTGAATAATTAGAGGCCTATTTCGAAATCATGCCTTTGCTGAAAAAATATTGGAAAAAATAATCAGTGAACAATTAAAAGATTTCTTAGAATCAAATAGTATTTTAAATAACTTTCAATCTGGCTTTAGGAAGCAACAAAGCAACATAGTACAGTTACTGCTGCCCTGAAAGTTTTAAACGATCTAATTGAAGCGCTTGATTTAAAAAAAGTATGTGTGGCCCTTTTTATTGATCTCTCTAAGGCTTTTGACACGGTCGACCACGAGATATTGATCAGTATCCTGAAGAAAATTGGCATTTCTAACCAGACATCTACCTGGTTTGCTGACTACCTGTCTAACAGGACTCAGTGTGTTCAGATGGCCAATGCCACATCATCCTCACTAAAGATCACTAAAGGTGTGCCACAGGGCTCGGTCCTAGGACACTTACTATTTATATAAATGATCTTTGTGTCAATTTGTCAAACGCTGCCTATCATTTTTGTGCAGATGACACTGTTATTTATTGTTGTGCGTCTTCTGTTGTGCATGCATTCGAGATGTTACAGTCTGCTTTTAATGTTGTACAGGCCCGCCTGCAAAGTCTCAAACTGGTTCTAAATGCCAACAAATCGAAAATCATGGTTTTCTCAAAAGCTCCTTACTCAAATGAAAGTACATCTGTAATAACTGCTCGAGGTAATCCAATCGAGGTTGTCACCAATTACAAATGTTTGGGTTTCCTTTTAGATCAGGAGCTCTCCTTTAAATCACATATTGAAAACATGGAAAAAAAACTCAGGCTAAAGCTTGGCTTCTATTACAGAAATCGCCTATGTGCGTAAATTGCTTGTGTCGTCAACTTTTCTTCCTTTAGTTGACTATGGAGATGTGCTGTACATGTATGCTTCGTCTAAAAGCCTATCAGCTTTGGACACTGTTTATCACAGTGCACTGAGGTTTTTTACTGGCTGTGGCCGCCTCACTCATCACTGTAAGCTATATGCCGAGTCTGGTTGGCCATCATTGAGCACTATGATCTATAAGGCTCTGCTTGGCTTGGTTCCCTCCTACTTGTGTTCACTCCTACGAGGAGCAGAAACCCGGTATGCCTTACGGTCCAGCAATAGTTACTGTTTGCATATCCCACGAGCTCGGACGGAATTGGGGAAAAAAGCGTTCAGTTTTGATGCCCCATCAACTTGACATATTTTTCAGGCCGAACTAAAAATGTCTGAACTTGTATCTTTTAATGTCTTCCGCCGGTTCCTAAAGGTCCGACAACAAAACATATTTGGACGGTGCCTCTGCTCCTACTTATTTTCTATGATCGATTCCTTTGCTCTTGTTATTTTATTCACTTGTGGCCCTATTTATTGTAATGTATTTGTATCTTGTATGTTGATAACGTGTGCTGCTGCCTTCTTGGCCACGTCACCCTTGAAAATGAGATCACGATCTCAATGGGTCTCTTACCTGGTTAAATAAAGGTTAAATAAAAAATAAATAAATTACATATCTGCCACTACGGTACTATTACGATACTGCTCCTCAATGTACAGTTTTTTACATTTTACATTGATTATTAGTCCATCTTTGTTTCTTGTTTAATTACCTCTTTATACCTCGCTTTTAATATTATTAATATGTTTATTGTGGCACAAGAATTTCCCTCGGGATAGATAAATTCTTACCTTATATTATCTTAAATCTTATTTTCTCAAATAATCTGGACCTTGCTCTCCTCTTTTCCACTTGAGTTTACCTCTGTGTCCTCTGTGTCCTTTTCCAGATTTAAGTGTAGCCATTGTTCTGACCACTATGCTAGCTGGCTTAGCACAATCGGCTGTCCCTGGTGTACACATGGCAGCCATGGGATGCTAACACTGGCGCTGATGCATAACAGGAACAACTAATTTGTGAAAAAAAAAACGAACAAAATCAAGTTACTAGTAGTAGTTAAGGATAGAATAGCATGTAAGATCAAATGTGAGAGCTAAAATTGTAAAATGGTACAAATCTAGCAGGAGCAACTGCAACAGGTTGCATGCAAGGTTAGCGCATGCAACTTGGATACAAATTTGTGTGCATATGTTCCTGCCAGATTTAGAATAGATAAGATTAATACACCAGCTTTACTGTTCAGCACAGACGAAATGTGTCAAACTCAATAAGAAGCCACTGTATTTCCTACTAGCCCTCTTGGAATCATACATGAAGGTGTGTATTCCTGTTAATCAGTATGCACTCTCAGCTTCTCCTCTTCCTCTTTCTGACAGGTGAAGTACTTTGTGCCAAAGCTTGCAGCCTTACTGTCAGCACCACTGTGATGTATGGCCTCCTGTCCTTTGGTTATTAGGTCGAACAGTTATGATTCAGTGAAGCTGGCAATTCACATTAAAAGCAATGCATTAGCAGTCTGCGCTAACATAATTAGCTACACTTTGAAGGCAGTTTTAATCACAGAGCAGGGACCTCTGGGCCACCCTGCCAACAAATGGGGTTAGCAACACTGAACTGATTAAAAATCTGTCATTCATGGACAAGGAGAGGCAATTCTATTGGACGAAAGACTCAATGGCAAACTGCCTACTCATTTGGCAGGTTATTCAAAAAAGAGTGTTAAGCACTATATAATGTGAAAACTCACCTGTTTGAGCTGCACTAGTCAATATCTCTATGTTAAATGATTAAATTATGCTTAAATGAGTGTAACACGTGTAATTCAAAAGGTTTCTTGACAGAGATTAACAACTGACCTGGCTGTTCAGCTCAGCTCTATGGAACTTTAAGCCCCTTTTAGTAAATCCACTGTAAACTACTTTTACAAATATACCCTATTAACTTTAAAACACAAATGATAGCCAGGAAATATAAAGAATGACATCATTGAGGCTTGATTATATTTCAAGGTAAATGTAGGCTATTTTTGTTGCATTATATTCCAAAATATATGCAGTCTATGTTTAACACATAATAAAGGCAAACCTTTCGCTGACACCTATGATCAATGAAACACCAAAAGGGTACGCACACTACAGAAGTCAAATTTAGACTGTTTTGTAATTTTTAATACAAGATGTGCATAGCCCTTTTACAGAGAAATTGTCCCTAAAATGAATGAACTGAATGTTTTGGGCCAGAGAGTTAGGAGACAGAGGGAAGGAGACTACCTGATTACATTACATTACATGTCACTTGTTAGATGCTTTTATCCAAAGCGACCTGCATACTCAATACTGTGGACAATATCCACAGGAGCAATTTGAGGTGAAGTGTCTTTCCCAGGGACACAATGACATGCTGACTGACCTGATAGCAACCAAGCCATGTTTTAGTGCACAGTGATCCATCACAACGTTATCCAATCTGACCCTTTTTAGTTTGACTTATGCCTCACTGTTAGCTGGATGGAGAAAAAATAATTAGCTTCTGTCTCCCTTATCCCACTTTTTTTGTTATACCTTTGTTTATTCGTAATGTATTCTTCTTCCTTTTGTGCTTTCGTACAGTATTTCCACATCTAATCCCCCAATTGTTATTTGTAGTCTGGACGATGATTGTCGATGTGCAAGGTAAAGGAACTACCTAAAAGAAAGATTTACGAGATAAACCTTGTGCTGATTGAAGCAATTTCATCTTCTTCATCCCTGCCGTGGATCCTTATTGCTGCTATGTTTGGGAAATATTTCCCCCCGAAGATTTGGTACCAATTTCTTATTTTTCCCTTTTTAACACAACAGGTTGGGATCCCCTCTGTGTTCCCTTAATCATACGTTCCCTCAAGACAATATTAGACCTCTGTTCTCCCAGCCTTCGGCTCCATTAGCCTTTAGCTTTTTTGCGGCAGTAGGTTACTGGCTCTTGCTAACATGATTAGTGGAGATTCATCTCCAAGGTGGACATAATCACAGAATGGAAGCCCTGGGCAAATGTGATGAAAACACTGGCTCTGAATGAGGAAATCCGGCCAATGTTCAACTGGGTGAAAAAAAAAAAAAGACTCACAGGAGTAAATGCATTTGCATGTAGAATAGTTCACAGGTCAAAAATGTATACTAAATAATGCTAATGGGTAATGAATAAATGTGGCATTTCTTGATCGTTTTACCCCAAATCAGGGCTATATCGAAGAAAATATATTTTCAGATTATTCAAGATCAAATATTTTGGAGTTAACACAAGTGTGTGTGTGTGTGTGTGTGGGGGGGGGGGGCTGTTAGGGTTAGATCAATCTTGACGTTTCCCCTTTGTCTCCTTTTGTGTTGACCCGTGTGTGGCTGAAAAATTTAGCCAACATGGAACTTAACTTCCAACTGCATTTCAATGAATGTAGCTAGCTCTAAAAAGCGAGTAAATTTCAATAGCCTCATATCAAAATTCCAAACTTTACAGCAAAAATAAATGTTCATAAAATGATTTTGGTCTCTACCCTAGTAGTCCGCTGTTTATCACTACTGTACTGTCTAGCTGCTAGGCATGCTAGCTGACTGCCCAGCTCAATGATCCAGGCTCGCCTCAATTCCACCCACTATCCATCCCTTTGCATATTTTTTGATTCGCCTGGAGTTAGGCGGTGTCAGGTCAGCTCTGCCAAGATCTCGCAGCCGCAGCAACCCCCCGATAACTGCCCCTCAGAAATCTGTGGTTGAACAAAGATAATACATCCACGTTTTATACAGTTTATACACTTGGATCCCTGTCTCTGTCACATTTAGTATTCATGTTACATGGCTAGGCTTCCCTATACATAAATATACATCAATTCTTCCTGTTGCCTCTCACTCCTTAGAGGTGCCCAATATTCCTCAGAGCATTGACCTTTGTATGTTCAAGGCTCAATGTTTTTATTATAAAGGTCAAACTAAAGGTCACTGCTTTATGTCGTTTCTTCTTCAATTGATAAAAGCCTCCAGCAAAGTTTTAGACGAGTCAAATAAGAGCAGGACAATTTTTATTAGTTGTCTGTTCGGCTTTTTCTTGATATTACAACTTTATATTTTACAGTTTGTACCATTAGTATCCATTATCTCCCGTATCGTAATTTGCCTGATTTTATTATTAGTTTACTTTTTTTTTAAAGGACATTTGATAGCTAGGAAGAAATAATTCATATATTTACTTAAAGGGCAGATTCTGCCCCTAATTCAAATATAATGGGATCTTCTTATGTGTTCTTATACTACAGCCTTCAAGGTTTAAAGAAGAATATCAGGCCAGTATTTTTTCTGCAATCCTGCTGACAAACAAAGCAAATCCAAAAATATAACATCCTCGACTAAGGATATAACTTTCTTCCGTCCTAGCCATTTTTTTATAATGAGGATCAAAGTAAGCACACATTTTCAAAATGAAAAGTGTTACCGTAAAGTAAATGATATGAAACATAAACATAAACACAGGGCTGGAATTACGATAGATTTGAAGCCTGCAACAAGGCTTTATTAGGTTATTTCTAGTAATCCATGGACAAGGTAATGCTTAAGCAATATTTAATTTAACACTTTTCAACCTAACTGTATTTAACACGCACACAAGCTCCAACATTTTCTCTTGTAAAACAACCGCTATTGATGTCACAACTCCAATATAATTAAAATATGTGAAGGTTTGAGAGGTTTTTGGTGTATATGAGGTTATGTCTAAGAACTTTGTATATTCCATCAACTGCCAAACTCTTGACACTGTACTAGCGGATGAGTGACAGCTTAGCCAAGTGGTAAAGATGTGGTGTTCAAGCAGTGGGCCTGGAAAGATACATGCAGTTCCATCTTAGGAAGGAGACGGTCAGAAAGTCAGACATAAGGGTTAATGAACTGTCAATACAGTGTCCTTCAGTCAGCTGACATGGTTATGAGTGCAGAGCATTAATCCAGCCATCAGTTAACTGTCTCAAGTTCAAGATTTGTCAAATTTTTGTTGTTAATGAATGCTGAAAATGTTTCTGTGTCTTGGGTTGTCTTCATCAAAATGATACCAAAAGAAGTTTATTTGGTAGTGTCTTACAGTAGGTCAGGAACCTGACTTTCTTAACCTTTAGCATCATAAAAGTCATCTATCAGCACTAATGTTAAAATTTGTGTTTTAAAACCTTGCTGCAAATAGGGTTGTAAGCTAACTGATGTTAGCTTAGCTTGTTTCTGTTAAAACCTAAGATCCAGATATTCAGGAGTTTTGTTCCTGGAGCAGAATTTTTTACGCAAGTCTCATCCCCTTCCAAAAAAATGGACCCAGTGATAAAAAGTGGTAAAAAAAAAATACACATCAAAGCAGTTTGAAGTTATAGAACGGAACAAAGCTGTTAAGTAGTCCCTAACATATAGAACAACCACTGGTAACTAAAGACGGCAATGACTAAAACAATTAATCTGATTAAAACACATTGTAAAAAAAGATTGTATTTAACGATTGTATTGTAAAATTGTTGCCTGAAACTGGATGTAAATTCAATGCATGACAGTTGCTGACATACAACTTCAAGGCTGTTCCATACTATTTTACAGGTGACTTAATAAGATGGAATTTCTCTAGCTTCGTATAATGCAATTTGTGTGTGCATATTTCAATTAATTATTGAAATTGATGTAGATTTCTCGATTTTTTGGATTATTATGTCTTATGTTTTGATGAATCAAATGAGTTGACACATACACAATATTCAGGTAAAGGATTAAGGACATCTCTAAAACAGGGGTACAAACGAGCTGATCCAGATTTGCTTCGGTTATGACGTCATATTGGAGGGCTGGCTTTATATTGAACTCCTGGCAACATCCCCCACGTGACATGTCCTAATCTATCGTTCCCCATATACAGTCGCGAGCTGAATCCCCTCCGCAGCTCCTCTGTGTGTCTGTGTGTTCAGCAGGATGTCTGCAGGAGGGACTTAGAGTTGTTGTTTATATAATACGTATAATGTCTCTGTTCTAGAGGTAAACACTGAGAAGTGTTTCAGAAATAATGCTGGATGTGGTTTGGAACATAATATGGCGTTTAATCAGGGCAGCGTTTCGCTGAGTATCTCTGTTAGAAACTTCTTTCTTCAGACAGAGAGATCATGATGCTCCAAATGGACGAGGCCAGCTTCAGCTCAGCTCAAATTTAAAGCGACAGTCACAGAATCAGCACATCAGGAACAGGGCTGTAATAGAGGGGTATGAGGCATGCTACAATGGGTGATCTGTTTGGTATTTTGAGCAAAACACTTCACAGACATGTTTTGTATAGATATGGCCCTACAATATTGTTGAAATATAGCATAATAGGAGACCTTTAAAAACATTGCAGCAAACCTCTTTTGTTCATTTATAATCTGTGAATGTCTATTTTTCTGGTAATCCATTGGAAAGCAGTAGATTCATTCATCTGCTAAATTTACCCCAGCACTTCTGCAGCCTCCTTAAAAAAGAGACCCCTATTGTTATTACTCATTCATACTTTGCTAGATTTACTAGGTATTTTAACACACACACACACACACACACACACAAAAAAACAACTTTAGGTTAAGTAAGGCTTGTCTTAAGAACCAATAGGAACTCTAAACTAAATACATTTAAAGTCTTCATCTTCATTTGGCTCATGACAAAATAGCCAAGACATTTCTTTCTTTGTTCCTTAAACAACCCAATTTAATTTTAACTTTTATATCCCTTAAAGCAAGTGCTTGACTGGAATCATTACTACCTGGTTGTAAATCAAAGTTTGACACCAGACACTGGTAGTCACAGGTGTCTTCACAGATCAGATCAGTGCTTCAACATGGACGTTCTTATAAACTCAACTCAAATGTGGTGTCTGTTGGAGTGGTAGTGACACTAAATGGGAAATGGGAAGAAGCCCTTGTAGACAGACAGGCTGATTTTTATGAATTGTGTGGTGATATTGCCTTTTTTGAAAGGCATTTTGGGGTTGAAGAAAGGGGAAAGTAATGGGGGCAAGCAGATAATAACTTTTGACTTTTGTTCGCCATTGACAGTTCATTGCACCTGGGAGGATCTAAGAGTCTGAAGGCAATGGTTAGTGAATACGTATTATCCAGTTCTTAAGTGACATTTTACTGCAGGACCCAAAAAGTATTTCCTGTTTGGCAATTCATTGACTTGGTTGAGTTAATTACAAACAGATTAATTGATTGGCTAGCTAGCTGTGGATAAACATTGTAACAGGAATGGGAACTTGCCCAGTACTCACTCTGCAGCCTTAGGTCTTTTGGGATGAGTACACAAACTATTTTGATTGTCATATTGTGATATTGAGTTCTCAAATGTTGTATTACTACATTGTATAAGTGTTTGTCCATGTCAGGTCAAAACTGCTCCATCAAATGAAAATATGCTCAAAGATTGTAGGTCAACTCCAATGAATCAACATAATAACATATTGCCAACAACACTGTCTCTGGACTGTCCTGAACAGCAGTAAGAAAAGAACACCAACGTAAGCCAAAGAAATTGAACAAAAGTTGAAAGATTTATCAAATCATTTCCGATCAGTATTTTTTTATTATAAAAGAAAGGGCATCAACCAATGAGGACTAACTAATGCCAAATGTATGTTGGATAAAGGTAACTAACTCCATCCAAAGAATTTCAGGGTCAACAAAGGCTGACTGTCACTTTAATTTCTGAAAGAGCCAGTACATTTCTGAATAATACAGGATGTCATTGATGGAGGGTTTGGATTGATAACCATGAAAGAGCTAAAGCAAGAGAAAGTATGAAAACTGATGAAAGATCTGTCCAACACAGAGAAGTCTAACACAAGCTAAAGGTGATCCATGGCACAGCTACCGAGTCACAGTAATTGCTCCTGGAGACTCGTGTGAGCTAACCTGCGATGAAAACATTTACAGCAAGCAGGGCCCAAAGGGAAGGAGGAACGGAAATCATTTAGGTGGAGGTTTAGGAGTGATAAATAACAACTGCAGTGGAAGGAGGACAGGGAAAGGGTTGTAATGGATGGAACATTTGCAGTTGTGAGCCAGCAGTTTACATAGAAAGAAAATACTTTACACTTACTTAGCACCAACCAGTAGGCAGCTTGAGTAAGCGATAAGCTGATGAATTAAAGTAGCGCAGAGTTATGTACAAAATGAAAATTCATATTTGAATAGCAAGAATCATTATTAGTCATGCTGCTAAGTTTGCTCCCTAACTGCTAAATAAGTAAGCAAGTGTTGCTCAGTAGTTTAACATATCAGCTTAAAGGGGGATGGCAATGTTGAGTTCACATCTTACAGTATATCAATGCAATGCTAATTCCCATTTAATTTTTTCAATTAAATATTCTGTTCATAGCACTCAATAAATGGTAATGAGGGAAAGGGAAGCATAATGAGTGACTCATGTTGAGAAAGCACTGGAGCAGAAGTATAAGACCACCATTAGTCAGGAAGAGGCGTGCTGGCAAATCTTTTAGATCCACTTCCACACATTTTGGCCACTTCGAGCTTTATCGTTCAAAGTCAAAAAAATCTTTCTGAAACTTCACCCCTGTTTAAGTCGAGGGGAAGAACCCTGAAACTGCGATCAAAGTGTTGTTAAAAATGAGCATAAACATTATACAACATATCTTTGAACCGATCCATTTTTGCCGAAGCACAAGTCAAAAGAACAAGTTCCCATTTCTGATAATAGAACCACTCCAAGAGCTTTTTAACGCACCATTGGCCTCACTGGCTTATCTGCTGTCTTCGAAATGCACATGCTAAATGTTTTTATCCTGAAACATCTTTGCATCTAATGTACAGTAGACACACACACACACACACACACACACACACACACACACACACACACACACACACACACACACACACACACACACACACACACACACACACACACACACACACACACACACATAATTCCTGCTCAGCTATTTTTCAACCAACAAGTAGTTCAGCAGCAGTGGCAGTAAAGGGCAAATCCACACAATTGGTCTTTTTCTCTGCGGTAACAAAAGCAGAAATCACATTACTCACCTAGGTAACCCTGTAGGACACACACACACACACACACACACACACACACACACACACACACACACACACACACACACACACACACACACACACACACACACACACACACACACACACACACACCAAGTCCAATCTACAATGGCTGCGCGGTGAAAGTCAGGGTTGTAGTAGTTATTTTTCTGCCAGCAAGAGGGAGACAGGGTCATTTACTAATCCCCCACCACCATCATCACCTCAGGTCACACACACACACACACACACACACACACACACACACACACACACACACACACACACACACACACACACACACACACACACTCACACACACACACACACACACACACACACACACACACACACACACACACACACACTGCACTGGTCGACAACAGTCAGTTTAAAGCTTTTCCTAACACAGAGTCAGGGGGTGCTGTTACGCCAGTCAGGCTTCACTGTTAAAGAGAGGTCTACATTAAGTCAACTTTAATTTCACACAATCAATATCGTTCTGGTTCAATGCTGCGCTAGTTTGGTTCACACCTAGTTCATTTTGCGAACCGAATGCCAACCAGTCGACGTCACCGTTTATATCGCTGATTTGGTCAGCAAAGATAGCGTTAGTATCCATCACAACAAAAATGATGAGCTGCTTCGGCGATGTGCTCATATAACTCTTACACTCATGATGATTATTAATCATGTTATTATGATAGTCATGACTTTAGTTTTGTGTGTGTGTAGTTTCCTGTTTTATTTTTAAATTCCGCTCTCTTTGTGTTTTGACTTGTCCTCCTTCCTGTGTTATCCCTCCTGTCTGAGTGTGTTCACCTCTTGCCCCTGTGTGTCACCTCCCCTCTTCAGCCATGTCTTGTCTTGGGATTACCCTTGTGTATTCAGTCTTGCTTTCCCTGGTGTTCCTTGTTGGTTCGTCGTCTCCATTGTCATCTCCATATTGGTCCTTGGCCGTTTTCCCATTATCCTTCCTCATTCTCCCTGGTTTGTGGATATTTTGTTTTTCTTGGTTTTTTCCTGTATCAGTTTTTGAAAATAAAGGCTTGCTTTTTGTCAAAGCTATCTGCCATTTCATTTTTTAACTGCACCTGGGTCTGACTTCTTGCCAATTCCTGACAGTCAGATTAAATTTGAGGAAGACTTCTGCAACTTTATACTGTTATCCAGAGGGAAGTGACTAACTGTTTAACCACTATGGTTGAGGTGCATTTACAGACAACTGCAGAGGTACACCACCGACTCCACAGGCGTTTAGTTTGCTAACGGCAGATACCACTGGAAAGTGGTAATTCCTTGTGTGTTGCAAAACAAACATTCCCTGATGCTTGTTTTCTTTGTTATTTCACAAAAGATGGCAACATAGCATAACGCTGGTTCCAATTAGGAACCAGTTTTCCGGTTTCACTGCAATGGAAACTCGAAAAACTGGTTCCCAATTGGGCCCTGGCACAAAGGGGTATTGGTAGATCTGCACTGAGTTCTGCATGCCCAAAACCTAAGGGAGGACATAGAGATTGGTGAATACTACCCCACACCCACTCACTGTTGTAAGCAGCGGTGGGACAACAGATTCTGAAAGCTGAAAACTCCATATTGTCTTAAAGTATATATATAACTTCTATAACTAGATCTTCTTTCAGTAAATACGAGACAGATTGTTCTTTGTAACAAGGATTCTTGGGCTCTAAAGTCTGCTTTTTACTGCAACTGTAGCTAACATGAATTACAAAGTTTTGGTAATTTAATAGCATAGTATATCAATGCTCACCTAAGTCACCAGAAGCTTTATTTAGAAGCTAATGTCAGCTAAAAACGGAGCCTTTTCCATGCCCTTTTCCAATCTCTGTTCCCTCGTCTTCATTCCCTGTTCGTCTGTCCTCCCTGTGTCCGCCGATATTTATGTTATTATTGCTTTGGGCCTCTGGGCTGGTGTGATCAACAGGTCATTTCTACAGCTCAGTGCTATAAGCTCTGTACTGCGGAAAAAATGAAATCACTTCATGTGTGTGCCTTATTCTTCAAGGCAGTGTTATGCTTTATTTCATGCTCATGCGGTTATATGAATTGTCTTGTTATACGCCAAGACAATCAATATAATGGCACAAGAAAAAAAAAAAGTACAATTGTGATAATAACTTAAATATTGTACCTGCAGAGTAACATACGTATAGTTTGTATAACACTGTTTAATTCTTCATAGACATTTGTCAGTTTCAGGACTTTACTTGGTGTGTTTAGATACTTCAACCTTAACATGTTTGGTTTGGTCAACATAGCCAGTCCTGAAGCTAATTCTCTCCAACTTTCCAGCTTATGGTTCCAAGTTGAGGGTCTTTCATGTGAATACTTCTAGTCAGGAACAACATTTTTTTTCCTGATTATTGCACACATGTAAGCAGCAGCAGTGCCTTATCCAGCTATGTTAACAAAGTGAAAAAAATATGATATGATCATTATGGATAGGGTCATTAATGATATCTAATAAAGTATCGCAGTATAATTCTAATCCACTCAAGCATTTTCCTTGACTCATGCTCCACCCTTCCACAAAGTGTCATGCAATTGCATTGGTCCACTCGTTTTTTCCGTTATTCTGCTAATTACTCCTTGTTGGAAGTAATAATTGATTATTTATAAACAGAGTCGGGAGGGTTATTCTTAAAATGTAATCAGTAACAATTAATAGTTAAAAGCAGTACTTCTCCCTATAATATATTCATCTTGAATTGAATATGTATGGTAAATTGTAATACTGTTTATAATCCACACTTCATAAATAAATGTACCAGTAATCTGAATACGTGTTATTTTAGCCTGTAATGGAATACAGAAACCTTTATGTTATCCGTTATTCCCAAAGCCTGTTTATATATCATTATGTAATAATTATTCCGCTGATAGAATAAACTCTAGGTAGTACAAAATAACACACAAGGCTCAGACTCACTCCTGACAAACAGCCATAAAATACACACACAAAAAAACAGAAAGGATTTTGAAAGAAATGGGGTCACAGCCTCAGTTTACTGTTGCAGTGTTAGTTCATTGGAGCACACAGCTCTCCTTGTCAGGTGAGCAGCAGAGAGGAGGTCTTCTTCAGGAAGTCACACTCTGTGAACTCTGCATCTACAAGACAGCGCGTACAACTCGTGTCAAGCCTTTCCTGACCGGCTTTTCTGAAGTATCAGCTGCCTTGGGCCTTTTGCTCTCACAGAAAACATCCGGGATCTTGATCTCAATCATATCCACCTTGAACTGCATCAGATCCAGACGCTGCACCACAGAGTTGTAAATGTTTCCTTGAGGACAGAACCCCATCTCCTGTTCAACCCCTGACTGAAGGCTTTCTTCCACAGTGAATCTGTGCCCTGCTTCAATCAGATTTAGTCTGATGTCCGCCCTGGTACTGGTGTCATGACACTTCCTGTTCTGTGATGTGCAGCGGTCTATTTGAAGCATGATGTTTCCATCTTCCTGTCCAAACGTGGGACGTGATTATGTTGCACTGCTTATTGGACAATAATATCTTTTATCTTTCGTATATGAATGTATTTAAATATATTTATATATATTTTAGATTTATGTTTTGATCTTACATGTTTTATTTCTTTTATTAATGAATTCTATAAGTAACTTAATAAGCTTTGCCCTCTCTAAACTCTCTTGTAGAGAGAGATTTTGTGGGTTCTATTTTCACTGTTGATTTGTAAACCCAATGGCTGCCTTGTTTATACTTGGGACAGCTGATCGTGCTAACCCCAGCTAGCATAGTGGTTGAAACATAAGCTATCCCCGCTGACACCTGGAGAAGAACACAGGACTCAAGGTAAACTAAAGAGACTCAAAAGGAGAGCAGTGTCCAGATTTATGGAGAAAATAAGATATAAGTCATGTCTCCCCCCATCTCATCATGAGCAACGTAAGATCAGTAGCCAAAACGTTCCCATCGATGTCTTCTGGACCATTCAGGCTGACAGTGATTACAATGAGAACTTTACCATGTCTTCACTATGAGCCTTTTTCTTCAAATAATATAAATATGTGTTTATTGTATTCTAATAAGGTGCAAATGTCACAAAACCTATGTTTGCTAAATGTTAAGACACAATGTCTAAGGACTCAACAACAGCAAATGATGTAATTTATATAATATGTGTGTGCAACTAAGATTGTGCAAAACTAATGGATTCCATTTTCTTTCTATATCCAGAATTGATCCAGGTTTTTGGCCTAGGTGACACGACATTTGTATTTGGCGAAAGATAATATTGAAGTTATTAATGTACATTTCAGATCAAAACCACACTCTGAAATGATCTCAGTTTGCTCCTCGGACTCTGCCTTTACCCTTCAGATCTGCAGTAGCAGCTTCACTCTGCTAATTAAAGTTGCATTAGCCTAATCACCATGTAAAAATGACCATTGCTTTGTTCGGCCATTTGATCAGTACAGACGCATCCCAGCAGCTCAGTGGGTGAATCACATATTCAATGGTGGATGTTGTGAATTCTGACATTTCTAATGCGATCCTGTCTCTGATTGTGAAGCTAATTCTTTGAAAAATGTACACATCTCTAGAGCTTCAGATGCTGTTGTTTGTGTCCTATAAAATTATATATTTTTTATTATAGCGGGGGTCTTATTGTTACAGTGTTGAATTTTTTATCATTTTTTATTTCTTCCTTTTTCTATTGACTTGGTTTGTCCGGATGTCCTTTGCTCGAAAGACCAACTTTTTCTACATGAGCAGTATAAGTAAAACAAAATAAATAACATATTAAATGCCTTATTTTGTTTTGTTTTATTTTACGTGAATGAAAGACAAAATGGAACAATAATATATATAGATCAATGCAAAATGTGATCCATACAAACAGTATGCGAATGAAAGGTAACAACCTAAAACAATATTACACAATGCATATTAGGAAATACATCATTTCTACAGTTTTTTTTTACCAATCAGTAAAACATTTACTCGTCCACCCCTCTTCTTCTGCAATGACATAATGGACTTCACTGAACAATTGGTGTTCTGTTTCTCAATGCCCCACACTCATAGTAACAGTACACAATGTTTAATTGTAACACTTAGCATTTTCTGGGAATTGACAAGTAATGTGTACAATTTGGCTTTAACTAAGTTAATATTTTACTTAATAGCGCCATTTTAGCTTTCAACATTTCCAATGTAAAATTACTTAGCTTATAGTTCTAGATGGAGTAGCCAGTATCAGCCTCTGGTTCTGGGTCCACATCTTTTTCTGTTAGAAATGCGTTTTATTGAAAATGGTCCCAGCTGTTCTTTATTGTTTCTATGACACGATATCTTGACAACGTATCACCGCTGTTGTATGACAAACTAACGTCGCCCCCTTTTGATTTAAAGTTCTGTTTATCCTCCCATTTGTTTGACATTGTTTTTTCATTATGAAAACCCACTATAAGGTTCTTGCTCTCACACTCCCTGTTAATTAGCTTGTCACAGCTCAGACTGAGCGAGGAAGATGATAAAAGTATGACAGTCGTCTGCAGCAACAGAAGAGTCCACCTGGTGTAACGGTTCAAAGAAATCGACTTTTGGTTCTTTGTTATGAAGGTTTCTGTCTTAAAGACACGGCCAAAACAAGCTTTTCCTACGTGGACATGGGCCCCAACACATCCTGATTATGTCGGAAGCATTTTCCCTGGTGTGTTTTCCCGGGCAACAGTCTCCCAAATTAGTTTAATCAGGTCAATATCTCTTTGGCTCCACTTTAACTTACACAACAAATCAGATCAGGCTATCTGATTATGTAAAGTGCATATTAAAGTGGTGCCACTCACATTTAATCCAAACTATGGAGTTGAGATTGGATCTGTAGAGGAGGAAGGGAGGGGGGGAAAGGTGATGCATGTGTACACTGCAAAAAGTGCCAATCTTAAAACAAGGAAAGCAGTGTCAATTAAATTTAACGCATGCACATGGCGTTGTATTAATGCATGATTTGCTCCCTAACATAGATCTACTTTCATCATTAATAAATAAGTAGAATAAATGTATAAATATATTGTTTCTCCGGTTCTAAGTTAACTCGATTTTTCTCACTTGTATTATTTGTTTTTTTTAAAGAAGGAGAGCGGCCAAGATGGTTTGAAACCAGGAATGCCCTTTTCGTATCCTGTTGCATATTTTCTGGCTTAACCATAACAGGGAGGAGGCAGCTTCTTCCATACTTAAGAGGTTCAGGAAGTCCTCCAGCCATCTCTTTAAATTGAAGCAGTTGGGCTTCCTGACTTTCAAGTTCATTAGGATGAGGCGTTTGGTTGAGAGGCATGCTAGGGCTGTGAGTTTAATTGCAAATTTAGATTTGATGCCAATGGGCAGAGATCCTCGCAAGCATGTAGTTGGATTTAACGATACATCTATATTCAGGATCTTAGCAATTGTATCTCCAAATACATCCCAAAAAGATTTACAGACGTGAAAAAAACTGACACAGCGTATAATTTAGGATCCTATGTGCTCTTTGAGGCAGTCCCCTTAAAAGAGGCAATCTCATGACAGTAATTTTGCTTAATTTCTTTTTTAAATGCAGGATTTTAAGATTTGCTAACCAAGTTAGAACTTGGAAAGTCATTCTTAAAACATGCTTCAACATCTTTAATTAAACCAAGACACAAGAAGTGTGCCGGACGTTCAAGCCAATTTAGCAGTGGCCAAACGGAGGTACTCCAATATCTGTGTCAGTCTGTGACGTCAATGGGCCCCAAAATACTTTTTCCCATTTATCTACATTGGGAAAAATATGTCTTTAAATAAGCAGATCAACTCATATAGCTCTTATAATTAGGGTATAAAATACACTTAAAGCCAAATCGAGAATTATGTTCCCTCTTCATTAATTTGACTGAGCCGAGAGCAACAGTGGCGCTGCGGATTGGTGGCGGGGCTTAAGCAAACGCAAGTGTGCACACTATGGGCCCAAATCCGGCTTGTTATGTTTCATCAAGTACATTTGGGTTCCAATTTGTCTTCATGCACCACTCAGGCACTTTCCTGTTACCGACTCTCTTTATACATCCATATCTTAAAGAAGCAGCTCTTAAATAGTCAATTATTTTCCAAACAAGTTCCATTATAATTTATGGCCAGATAAAACATGGTAAGTCTTGGCACTATCAGGAGTTTTTGAAGTGTACATGCATTCATAAAAGGAGATGTGAAGGAATTCACTGGATAATTTAGGAGAAAAAATCTGTATGATAAAAGAAGCACTAAAAAAGAATGGCTTTCCTAGACAACATTGGAATGATGCGTGTAACTGCAGCCATCCTTTCACTCTTTGTTTGAAGAGCATTGAGCCCAACACCTCCTTTCTACTCTACTGCACTAATTCTGCATACCTTAACAAAAGCAGCTCCCTCCTGTCAATTAAAAGCACATTAGCCTAATCACCCAGTAAAAAGTACTCATCCATTATTGCTCACTTTGTAAATTTTATCGGTGCGTTTCACCATGGAAATGGCTCCGTACCACTGCGAGGGCCCCGTAAGTCATTAGCAAGGCTGCACGAGCATTAATGGAGATGGTTTAAAAATGTGTTGACAAATCAAATCACATGCAGATAGCCGGGCATTACAAGCTACAATATCTGTGTTTCTTGTTTAATTGGGTTGGGTTTTTATTTCTCGTGTTGGGAGACAAGATCAGATGAAGTTTTGAGTAATTCTCAGCACGTATCAGAAGTTGAGTCTTGTTGCTTTCTTCTCTTTATCAGTTTGTTGTTGTCAGTGCTGATGTCTCGATATAAAGTGTACCTCATGTGTTTGTGTGTTTCATCATAGTTTAATACTTTAGCGACTTTACTGTAGTTATAAATACATTTTTGTAATACAAATAGATTATCATCTTTTTCTTGGCAAGAAGTGTCATATAATTGTTTTATAGTTTATGTTTTGTATCCAATTTGGCTGCTCTTGCATTTAATTTCAAATCCAATAATCTGAAATGATCTGATTTATAATCTATAGTAACTGTCTTTTAAACCGCTCAGGGTATTTTTTGAGATCTGTGCTTTCTTAAAGTGCATTATTAGGCCAGAAATCTTCATGGTTTTGCTTTTGCAATCAACATTCATGGATATTATAAAAAGAGGATACATCTATTCCAATCAGGAGAGACTTGTTTTGATGTAATGACATATATTTTTTGCCAAGAATACACAGGTGAATGTAATGGTTTTTGGCGATAAGACCCTCTTGTGCTGGAGTATCAATCGGGAGGGGAAAACCGAGCTGATAAAACACCCCCCTCTAGAAACTGGTGGAGGCATAAAGGGATTGATGGAGGTCGGTCTGAAGAGGAATGATTTAAGCTTGACGTGAACCCTGTATTCGGAGGAACCGGAGGTGGAAGGGCTGAGACGAAAGAGATAGGTTTAGCTGGGGAGTGAATGCCCCTGATCGCTGATTGGGAGGGGAGAGCGTAGTAAGCGGGAAATATGTGAATGACAGGATATAAAGACTGTCTTCCTGATTGAACTTGCTCTGAGTTTCATTCTTTTATCGTCTTGTTTCCTCTGTGTGTTTGTTGGTGGACTATGTCTAAGGAGCCGATTATAATTATTTTTAATTGCCATCAAAGTGTTTCACACTTCTGTCCCTAGTGTATGCATCTTACCTGATGATCACTAAACACTTCATTCCCCATGATCATCCTCATTGTAATGTTTCAAGCCAGCAGCAATACTAAATTGAATGGTGCAGGAATGAGTAATAATACCCAGACCTTTGTTAGCATCTTCATTTCCAGTTCCCTAGTCTTGAAGTCAACGTTATTTTTGAATGCGTTTGTCGTTATTTCTCTCAATAAGGTGGGTAACACAAGCTGAAGAGATTTCCTTCTAGGAAATAACTGCTTAAGTATACACTCAACTAGTGAATTTCTGAAGATTTAAAAACATTAATTGCTAACAAAGGGCTAAGTAATTCCACTAAAAATCTTCATTCCGAGTACACTATTAGCTTAGCAGTCTTAGAGTGAAGTCATGCAACCTTTATGTAGTTGGTTTATATGTATACGTTGGCACTTTAAATGGCTAACGAGTTACTAAATGACACCACTAAACATCATCACGATGAACATTAGCTGCCTTTAGCTTAGCGTTGGTGATGTATGTAGTATGGTCTAATGTTAGCTTTTTACTTCATCCTTCAAAAATCATAAACATTGTGTTAATATGTGGAGATTATCCTGCTGAACAAATTGTGTCAGTATAATAAACATTGCTTTTTTATGCTATATTCTGAAATCCAATGGAAAAATCCCATTGTTCTTTTTCAGTCAGCCATTGCGATGCTAATTTCTGGGTTGGCCTACAAAAACCACTGTTTTGGGCAACACACACACACACACACACACACACACACACACACACACACACACACACACACACACACACACACACACACACACACACACACACACACACACACACACACACACACACCTCTTTCTTTAAAGAAGTGCTGTGTACTTTTTTTTTTTTTTTGTCTAATCAACTGCTGACATTATCTTCTATGAAACAGGCTGAATCAGTAATTCTGCAGTCAATGCACCAACACCAACTGAGCCAGTTGAAAAATATTAGGAGATCCAAGAGTTTCACAGAATGATAACAGCACCCTGTTGGGTAAACATACACACACTAACAAAGAAGCAGGCCAAGTAGTTATTAGCCTTTGGAAAATAGAGTGCTCTGATCCAGTGATAACAATGAAAAGTCTGGGAACATAGCAAAAATGTGCAGCCTCGGATTGTTACCCAGCGAGCCAAACAGTGGAGCGTAATGCTGTTTCATTACTGAGGAGGGAGATATGATAATTAGCATGTTGATAGCATCTTATTTGATCATGCATACATTTGATTATTTACTCAATTGGTCAGTTTGGACAAACAGTGTATTTGGTTGCAATTCATATTGAGTTTGTAATTGAAATGATTACTTCAAAGTCCTCTATGACGATAAAACATTGGAATATAAGAGAGGAGACCTGTAGAAGCCACATGTAAAATATTTTCTGTGTTTTTTAAGTCACCTTGGGGAGAGCAACAAAGGAGGGATCCCTCTCCCAGGACGTATTGTATTACAGAGATAATACATTTGGTCCAAAATGCTAGAAAATGCATGTGTCTAACTAAGAAGACGATGGATCCAGGTGGATGTCAGCAATCCTATGGCAGCCATCAAATAAGTAGTGGGTGGGCATCAGGCAAGACCACAGCAACAGGAATGGTCCGGCTCTGGATCCAGGACTCAGGACCACAGCATCAGCCACAGCCACGACTCAGGATCCTAGCGTAGACAGACACCAAAAAGGAAGTTTGGGAAGGCTGGGTTATTTGGAACATGAGGGTACACAGGTACAGATAGAGTGAAGAAAGAAGTAAGGTGTCCCCCGACAATCTAAGCCTAGATAGCAACAAAACTATGGACTGAATCTAAGTTAGGGTGTCTGCCGAACGAACATAAAGTGGAAGCTGATTCCACAAAACAGGAGCTTGATAACAAAAGGCTATGGCTCCCATTGTACTTTTAACCGCATTCATATTCACTTATGCACTCAGTTGTATTCAATTACATTCAATCATACTCAAACTGGACTGGAAACAATTGTATGTTTGCTTGTTTTGTTTGCAAATAAAAGGTCAAATGCACACCGGTGGAAAGGCTGTTTTTTTCAGACAATGTTTTTCTCTTGTTTAGTCCCTCGCGCCCCTTTTTTTGGATTACTACAGCTGCAATAGGACCCACTACAGGAAGGAGGTGAACCAGCTGGCCACGTAGTGCGAAGATAACAATCTCTTTCTCAATGTGGGGAAAGCAAAGGAGCACCAACACCCAACATCCCCACCCACTGACCATCAATGGATGCTGCTATGGAGCAGTTGAGCAGCACAAAATTCCTGGGGTTGAACATCACTGAGGACCTCTCCTGGAGGAAAAACACCATGTCAATTGCCAAGAGAGCCCAGCAGCGCCTCTACTTCATCCGCAAATTGATGAGAGTAAGAGCCCCCACCATACACACCTTCTACCGAGGCGCCATCGAGAGCGTCCCCAGCAGCTGCATCACCTTGTGGTTCGGAAGCTGCACAGCATCCAACCGCAAGACACTGCTGCCCATCGTGACCACTGCTGAGAGGATCATTCTTGCCTCCCATCCATCCAACTGCCTCTTCACCCTCCTGCCTTCAGGAAGGAGGTTCCAGAGCCTCCGGTCGAGCTCCACCAGACAAAAAAAAATTGCTTCTTCCACCTGCCTGTCAGGATGCTGATCTCTCTCCCCGCCTCCCTACAAACACAGACACAGAGATAGAGACACTTTTTAACCAGACACTTAACCTATGCCGCTGTGGACAATCATTTGAACTAGTTTGCATACTTTTTTACCGTAATATAATCATCTTCATCCGTTTATAAGTGACTGTTATTTTTGTATTTATTGACTCGTATGCCTTTTTTTTTTTTTTTTTTTTTCAAATATTTTATTGAGATTTTCAAATATACAAACAGACAACGTATAACAAAACAATAAAATGAAAAGCAAAAGACAGCAGACAGCACCACACTAACATCATGTCATATATGGGTCAGTACAGACAGATAAAATATTCTGGAATGAGGGGTTAAACCGAAGAGGGAATGAAAGCAAAGTAACAACATAGGGAAACAGCCTTTAGCAGTCTCTCCCACTCTAGGGACCACCAGGAGGACTCCAGACCAGGGCGTGGCGCCCCCTTTTTAAGATATCAGAGACACTGAGGGGAATATGGTCAAAAAAGGGTTGCCACAGCCTATCAAAGGAACTTTCATTACCCTTCAAGACTGCGCTCAGCCACTCCATTGGTAAGACTTTGAAAATCTCCCCGCGCCACTGGTGTACAGTAGGAGGCCTAGGCTTGATCCACTGAAATAAAATACACCTCCTTGCCAAAAGTAGAAGCTTGAACAAAAGTTTTTCCTGCATGTATGGCATAGACAAGTCATCATTCACAATATTCAACAAAAAGAGACCAGGCTCCTTATTTACATCTTTGTTAAAGATCTTGCCAAGTTCCCTTGCTACCCTTTCCCAGAATTTAGATAAGAGGGGGCACTCCCAGACACAGTGAAAGTATGAGCCTATGCCTGTTTTACACTTGGTACATAGAGGAGAGATCTTTGGGTCAATAACATTGAGGAACTGGGGTGTGCGCTGAAGCCTGTGAAGGATTCTATACTGACTTTCAGTGAGTCTATTGCAAAGAAAAGTTTTCCCTATTGACTCCAAGGCATCAGACCATTTCTCCTCCTCAAGCTCAAGTCCCAGATCTCTCTCCCATACATTTATGATCTTGTCAATATTAACTGTGTTGACTGATTGTAGCTTTCCATAAAAGTGAGAAATGAAATTCTTAATGCCCTGGTAATGTAATAAAAAAGATTCTATAAGAGTAGCTATTGGTTTATCTATTGGGAAACTCAGATTGTTAATAAAATGCCTGACCTGCAGGAAGCCAAAGAATTGATTGGATGGGATATCAAATTTTGCCCTAAGTTGTTCGAATGATAGCAACGTATTGGACACAAACAGGTCACCAATAGTTTTAACCCCTTTATCATACCAGCTCTGGAAAATGGTCGTGCCCAACCCTGGAGGGAAGGCACTGTTTTGGGTTATGGGGTGCAAGATTGTGGAGTATCCCTTTCTACCAACCATTTTCACAATGTCTCTCCATGTTCTAATTGTACTCACCATCATTAGGCTATTTTTCACCTCAGATGGAAGCCGGGAAGCATCACACGTGACTAGGCTGAGTAGAGATATAGAGGGACAGTGCCAAGCATCTATGTGGGTTTCTCCACCAGGGTCTAAGAAGTGTCTCAGCCAACCTGACACAATTTGTGCGTGACAGGCCCAATTGTAGAACTGGAAGTTGGGGAGGGCGAGACCCCCCCTTTCTTTGGGCAGCTGTAACGTTTTCATTCTGAGGCGTGGCCTCTTACCGTGCCATATAAACTTGGAGACAGATCTTTCAATGTCGTTAAAGACAGATTTCCTTATCGTTAGAGGGAGCATCCGCATAGGGTAGAGCAACCTTGGGAGGATATTCATTTTAATCAGGTTTATTCTACCCATCCAAGATAATGGGAGATCGAACCATCTATTTAAGTCTGTCTTTATTGTAGTGACAATTGAAGCAAAATTTAGCTTGTAGAGGCTATTCAAATCAGCTGCAATCTTCACGCCTAGATAGGTGAAACTAGATTCCGACCATTTAAAGGGGAAGTTTACCAACGCATTCCTGGTCCCGAAGTTACCTAACGGTAAAGCCTCAGATTTATCATAGTTGATTTTATAGCCCGAGAAGCTGCCGAAGGTGTCTATAGTTGATATAAGAGCCGGAATAGAGACCTCAGGTTGTTTTAGAAAAAGAATTATGTCGTCAGCATATAGTGCCAGCTTATGTACAACGCCTCCAAGATTGACTCCAGAAATCCCACTATGGCAACGTATGGCTTCAGCTAAGGGTTCGAGGGCCAATGCGAACAGCAGAGGGGACAGTGGGCACCCTTGTCTTGTGCCCCTTCCCAGATGGAAAACCTCCGATGCACAGCCATTGACTAATACCCTAGCCATAGGGGAACAATATAGCACCTTCACCCACTTAATAAATGTAACCCCTAACCCAAATTTCTCAAGTACATTGAAAAGAAAATCAAATTCAACTCTATCAAAAGCTTTGGCCGCATCGAGAGAGACGCAAAGCATTCTGTCTCCCGTTGAGTGGGCATACTGCAATACATTAAGAAGGCGCCGAACATTTGTTTGAGAGGACCTGTTCAAGATAAACCCTGTCTGATCGGGGTTGATTAATGTGGGCAACAAAGCCTCCAGTCTCCTGGCTAGCAGCTTTGACAGTATCTTACAATCAACCCCAATCAGACTTATTGGTCTGTAAGATGAGCAGCAATCCGAAGGTTTATTGGTCTTTAAGATGAGTGCTATATTGGCCAAATTAAGCGTCTGTGGCAATGAACCTTTATCAAAAGAATCCACATACATTCTGGTAAGCGGACCAACAATTAAAGCAGCCATCTTTTTAAAGAACAGAGGGCAGAACCCGTCAGGACCACCGGCCTTACCCCCTTGCAATGACATGATTGACTCAGATACTTCTTCTTCTGTAATGGGAAGACATAGAGTGTTCCTGCTCTCATCAGAGAGAGATGGCAAATTAATATGCTCGAGGAACCTATTCCTATCCTCTGTATTATCAGAGAGGTCTGAAGAGTATAAGTTTTGATAGAAGTCTTTCATAATTTCAGTCATCCGCTTGGTTTGAAAGTGTTGCACTCCTCTACTGTCCTTTAATGAAGAAATTAAATTGGAGTCAGTCCTACCCCTTGCTAGACGAGCTAATAGTCTGCCTGGTTTGTTGGCGGACTCAAACAGACGATGCTTGGCATAGAAGATAGCCGCTCCCGCTTTCTGAGTGAGGAGACGGTCAAGGGCCGAGCGAGCTGCATCTAACTTTAGTAACACTGAATTAGAAGAGGACAGTTTAAAATCCCGTTCCAGATCAGATATGTGCTGTTCTAGCTCTATTTGTTGCTTGAGTGATTCCTTCTTTTTAGCAGACGTATATGATATGATCGCACCTCTCAAGTATGCCTTAGCAGTCTCCCATACTGTAGATGCTGACACGTCAGGAGTTTCGTTGATGGAGAAAAAGAGTTTTAACTGCTCCTCTAAGTATTTAAGAAAACTGGTATTACTAAGCAGAGCTGGATTTAGGCGCCAGTGTCGTGATGCTGGATCATAGTAAGGAGGAGAAAATTCAAGATAAACAGGTGAGTGATCTGAGAGAGCAGTTGCCTTGATGGAGCATAGTTTAACCCTATCCAGAGCCTGCCTTGATGTAAAAAAATAGTCAATTCTGGAAAATGAGCCGTGTGGGCGGGAGAAAAAAGTGTAATCTCTAGCTTTAGGATTAAGTGTCCTCCAGGTGTCAAATAAATTCAGATCACAACAAAGCTCTTTAGTAGCCTCTGCCATCTTTGAAAGGCGGGAGGTCTTGGAGGGGTTGTGATCCAACACAGGGTCTAAGCAGGTATTTAAATCTCCCCCTAATATTGTAAGATGTGAGATATCAGAAGACAGATCCGCCAGCAATTTGGAGTAGAAAGACATTTCAAATGTATTGGGAGAGTATACACACCCCAATGTAAGACGCTCCCCATACAAAAAACCTGTAATCAAAACACATCTCCCCTCAGAATCTTTTGTGCATTTCTCTAAAGTAAAGGGTAACTTTTTATGGAGCAATATAGCTACTCCACGACTCTTAGAGTTAAAGGAGGAGTAGAAAACTTGGCCAACCCAATCCCTTCTTAATTTTAAGTGTTCAAGATCAGAAAGGTGAGTCTCTTGTAAAAATGCTATATGAGCTGCATCCTTTTTGAGCGAGGAGAGAACCTTGCGTCTTTTAATTACATTGTTAAGCCCCTTAACATTCCACGTGATAATCTTAGTTACACTCATTGATATTGGGCTAGTTTATGCAATATGCACACTACGTCTGTAACCGTGACTGATAGCCTACTTATTAAAACGCATAGCAGTAAAGATTGAATACATGTCGCTAAGATCACACACAACGCATCAGTGGCGGGATGACCGTCTGCAGAGATATGATCAACATTAACGTTAAGCAAGCGACAAGAGGTGGTGCTGTCAAACAAAAAACGGCCGTACTTGAACAGCGGCCCATGTAACAATACCCCAATTGGGGTCAGAAACAGACAAATGGAAAGAGTTATTAACAAAAATAAACTTTTAAGAAAGTAAAAATAAAACACCCAAAGGGTAGCACAGCAGTCCGCGACACCGAAAGAGGTCATCACTACGGAGAGGGAAAAAGGACTAAACAAAAACTCTCCATGCAGCCCCCGCGCCCATACAAAGGCTACCCTGCCCGTTTTCTAAATACATTATCATTGGCTAGTTAGTTGAAAATAAAATGAAAAAGGCAGTAAAAGATAGTTGCAACGTGTCCAAAACTAATAATGCCTACCTACATGTACAAGGATACAGCAAGCCCCAGTGCATGCCAGGCTCACCGGTAACATGTTACTCCAAAGAACCGTCCACAAACGTTTGTGCCTCATATGCATTTTCAAATGTATGCTCGGACCCTCTGTAGTTGACGACGAGCCTGGCAGGATACCGCATCACGAACCTTATCTTCTTATCCAGAAGTTTTTGGCAGACATCATTGAAGGAGCGACGTTTCTCTCGAACAGCCAGGGACAGATCTTGAGCGATGTAGATAGGGGAACCCGCATATTCCAGATTCTGCACCTTCTTCGCCGCCGACAGAATTTTCATCTTGTCCCGCGAGTTGTGAAGCTTGATAATCACTGGAGGAGGACGATTACCCTTTGGTCCGAAGCTCCGGTGGGCTCGGTCGATTTTAATGCGACCCTTCGCAGTGGAAAGCCCAAGGGCTGTTGGTAGCCAGGACTCAAAGAACTGAATAGAGTTGTTGCCTTCGGCATTCTCCTTAAAATTGAGGATTCTTATGTTGTCCCGTCGGCTCCGGTTTTCCCCCTCGTCCAGTCTTTGAGCCATACCCGCACTACACTTCTCCATCTCCTTGAGCCGTTGTTCCATGGTGGCCAATTGGTCCTCCACATTGGAGACCCGCTGTTCTGCCTCGCCGATTCGTTTGGACTGATCATCTAGGCGGCTCGTAATTTTGTCTAGGGTGTCAGAGAACTTGGATAGTTTCTGTTCCATAACCTCACCAATATTCTTGGAGACTTCTCTTATAATAGCAGAAATGTCCAATGCACTCGCATCAGTCATGGTGCTAGCATTAGCTAATGGCGGCGCCACAGCTAGTATCGAAGCATGGTCAGAGATTTTCGGCTGAGTCTGTCTCTGCTTCGATGGTTTTTCTTTCTGTGATTGTCCGCTTGACTTCATTGTCGTGAGTTACACCGGGGCTGCGAAATTTGGGCAAGAAAACAGCACAATGGCTAAATAATTTGCAATAAATGTTACATGGGCACGGGAGCTCTGCGAAAACACAGCCTTCAGCCAACCATCGTCACGTGACCCTCGTATGCCTTTTTATATTTTCATTTTTATTGATGCCTCCTAATGTGGGAATTTGTTTATTATATGTGTCTGTGTTTGGTTTTGTAAGATTTTTCTGATATTTCAACTTTTATTCCTCAGGAACAAACAAAACTAATACAAAAGGAGGTGAGAAGCAAGGTTGGATAGTTTTACACCAAATAAGTATGCTTTTGATTGCACTGTGGCCAATTCCATCTAAGTATTGAGACTAATTGAGCTAATTTGAAGGATAGTTACTAATCAGTGAGGTTATCTTTTTTGAATGTTTTTTTGTGGGGGGAAACCCCACTACTGTTTACTGCATATCATGACAATCTCAAGGATACTTAAAACTAATTATAATGTAACTGGTACATATCCATATCAAACAATTGATCAGAAAAGGATTTAAAATATACTTTTACATTGAAAAATAAAACGACATCTGTCTACAGAATGCTTTGTATTATTTGTTTGTATTATATTGTATTTCTTGGAAATGGTTATTGTAGAAGGTAGTTTTGTTGCCTTAATTTAAGTAGTGCCATAACACCTTGACACATTTGTAACATCAAATTAAGTTTGTGTTTAGGTTTGTTGGACTACCTTGCATGATTTAAAAAGTAGATTTAAGATGTAAACACTAAGTTTAAAAATATGAAGTTCCAACAAACAGACATACAAGTCCAAAATAAGCTTTTCATCCAATTTCTATTAATGTCACCGGCGCTTTTCTGGAGAAAATAATTGAAAAAGGGGTCTTGGCATTTATGTGGACGCAAGCCCTTAGACAGAAATCAAAGTTTTTAAACTTCAAACTGTTCTGTTTGAAGGCCATCCCAGTACTATTTAACACAAAACAGACAATGAGAACTACTACAAACAAAGCCAGCAACAGATTTATTCACTTCTGCTGAATTGTCAACTTTTTTGCTGTGAAAGTCTGCTTTTCTAATTCGTTTTTGCTCATTTATTATCCCTTTATGTAACTACTATTCTCCGTACACTGAAGTAGAACACAATCATTTCATTTCCAGATTAGACACATCATATTTTTTGACAGAAGTACTGAAAAACGAATAAGTAAACGTAAACACACACCAGATGACTTATTCCTGTCTTGGTATCTGTTTTATAGTTATGTGATCCGTCTTATAGAACAGTCCGTTAAAGGGGTAAAGTGTCACACTCAGGTCAACATTTTGTCAAAACCCATTCTGTCATTGTTGAAATCTTCCCAATTTTTTTGCACACACACACACACACACACACACACACACACACACACACACACACACACACACACACACACACACACACACACACACACACACACACACACACACACACACACACACACACACACACACACACACACACACACACACACACCGTAGAGTCGACGTCTCAGAGTAGGAAGCTGGTCCCAGAGCTGATGCTCCACAAACAAGCCCTCTCTCTGTACTGTTGGAGGAACTGAAGCTGAACTACCCACTGCTGCTGTGTCACCCCTCCCCCTCCCCCCTCCTTATCTCTTTTGCTTTTTGTATCAAATCTTTTTCCTAACTCTATACTGAAGTCTCTGTTGCAGTGATTCAAAATGAAACAATAGTTTTTGAGAGGAAGTCAGCAGAAATCTGGAGCTGTGACCCTGAGCCTGATCAGGCCATACCTCCCAGGAATTAAGAAGAATGAGCGACTCTATAATCCCTAAAGGGAAATGTAACCTAAACACGTTACTTCTTTTTGGAGGGGGTAAGATTATCGTCACTCTGGTTACAAAAAGACCGATAAGAAAACGCGTTCTAAAGGTTTCATTGAAGAAAAAACTGTAAATATAAAAAGACATAGAAATAAAGTATAATAAATATATATATATATATATATATATATATATATATATATAATAACAAAATATACAACGCAACAAAAACGTGTCCATTCTAGGAAAACAATTAATAATTATTTTATGTTACAGGGTTAAAAGGATTGCATCCAAGATAATAAAGAGATAGTACATTGGGTTGGTCCCTCTTCATCAAGTTGGCTTTAAATATATTGTCCAAATTATTATTTTTATTATTATTATTTTTTTAATGAAGTCAGTTTGAAGCTAGCCTCAGGTGTCCATAAGAAGGAATGCTGTTTTTTGTCTCTGGCAAGGGGTTCACAGCCTGGATGTTGCGGCATGAGCAAGATAAACCTAAGAATTGTTTTGTGTCTTTTTTTGTTATTTTGTTTCTCTTTTGTAGTCAGTTTTTGTCTAAAGCTGTCATTCAATGACAGGTGAAGGCCCTGGGGGCTCTTAAGGACTCTCAGCCCTGGGCCTAAACCAGGTAGGCCTTATCAGTAATCCATGTTATCTTCCAAAAACACTTGTCAATGCATGTGCTTTAAAATGGGCTTCCTACTTGGCATGCGCGAAACACTTGCTTTGGTTCATTTGTCTTTTTTTTTATTCAGTAGGTGAACAATATGTTCATAAAATAGTGTGTGTGAGCCTAACTGTGTGTATTAAACTAAAACGGAGCATTTTCTGTCAGCTCAGATTTGATTGCTGTTTTACTGTAGTATGTGCGAATGTGTTTCATTGTTGAAATATGGGAATGCTTAATGAAAGGCAGGTTTTCCTATCAATACAAAAAAACAATGTAAAACGTATCTTAGTTTATTCTTTTCTACGGTTTCATTGATCTGTGGTCTTATTTATTTTCTCTTTATAGGGATTTCATTTGATGTTGAGTTAATCCCAAAGTATCAGGTTACATAATTTACATATTTTGATACTCAGATTAATTTACATTTTTAAAGTAACACTCCCAACCCTGTACAATGCTAATCAATTAGCGAGATGCTAAAGGACTGTCTAAATCCTGGACTCTTTTTGCCTCACTGTACCCCCCTCTCGGCTCACTGTAATGTCCTGTCGTAAAGCTGATTTTATTGCTGTCATTGTGCTATATCAGGCCTGTAGTCACCCCCCCACCCCCCTTCCTTTCCCCTCTTGCCTTTCTTTCTCTCTGCATTGCAGTAGCAGCATGTCATGCTGGTCGTCATAATGAATCCATTTACGACCGGAGTGATTAGGTCTGCCTTCTGCTGGGTGCTGCACATTTATCAAAGCCGCATCAAACTCGCTTTGTCAATTAATAATCCCCATATTAGAGCTGTGTGTGTGTGTGTGTGTTTGCGCGCGCGCGTGCGCTTAAAAGAATGTGAGTTTCCTCTGTCTAGCTTGTATAAGGAGTGCAGTATCCAGGCTTTTGTTCAAGATTTTGTTCGGCCTTTCTATATATTTTTAATTCATGATATTTTGTCTTTTTTTGTCCTTATCGTTTGCTTGACAATTACTGCAAATTGCAACAGTAGGCTACTCTTTATTAGTGAATGAAAGGAGGCGGATGTTCCCAGGCGATTTTAAAAGATATTTCATGTTTAATAGGATTTATGTTTGAGGGCTGAGTTCTTCAATGAAGGCTAGTGTAATCAAATTTATGACCCTGTTCATGTAATATTACCCGCCATTATTAGTATAAGTGGCCTAATTAACACAAGCGTTTAATTTGATTGCAGCAAACTTAAAGCCTATAGCAGCGTTCCATGATTCCGACTGAAGGATGAAAGTACTGTAAGCTTTGACAGCTCACTGACGCTCGTTTAGCTTTAACCGTCGGATTTAAGGGTTTTTAAACAGGAGCCCCCGGACAAATTTCACTCATCCCTTTTAATAGCAAGCAAACTTCCAATTGAGGCACGGAAACGAATGGTACCCATGGTACCAGACATGCACTAAGTATTGGTTTTGCCTCTCTTTTTTGCCATTGTTTTGTTCATATTTGTAGTATCTTTAAAATGTTGCGCCAACCGTGGATGCAGCCTTTAGCAGTTGCTCCGGCTACATATTTTCTGTCTTCAACTTCAATCTTGTTTCATCTTACTATTAGTAATTTATTAAGCTGTGCTCTCTGTGAAGCTTCTTGTAGAGAGTCATTTTGTTAGTTTTCGCCATTGTGCATTCACCCCATGGCTGCCTTGTTTACACCACGGAGAAGCTAACTGCGCTTAGCCGGCTAACATAGTGAAACAACGGCTGTACCCACTGAAATCTGGAGAAAGAAACAGAGGATGCATGGTAAACCGAAGCAAAGAACGAGAGCTGGGTCCAGATTTATGGGGAAAAAGAGATATTAGCCCCCTCTGATCCACGGCAACATTAGCTCGTTGGCTAACAAAATGGCTAAGCGAACAGCGTTAGCTAGGAGTTAGTATCTGGTTGGTTCTGTTTTACGGAATCATGCATGCGCCAAGATATATCTACAACAATGTTTCCATAGGTGGCTTTTTTGATGAACTGCGGACTGTTTGGGTTGACAAGGATTGCACCTAGAGCTTCACCATGTCTTCACCATGAGCCTGAGTCTTCATGAGTCTTCGGGGACATGTCTTCAAATGTCCCCGGTTTTCCCCCTGACTGAAATATCTGAAATTGGAATAAAGTGGTGGTGGGGGGGGGGGACACACGAAAATGTTGACCAAACAACACGTATAGTTGCGCAACCTACTCGCACAGGCTAAAGCCAGCCAGAACAAGTGCCAACAATGCCCGTGTTTCTGGTCATCTGATCGGTTGAATAGCTGCGCGGTATAATATTTCTCTTCGGGAGCGCAACCCTGACCAGAGGCAGCTGCCAGCTACACGTAGCTAGCAGCCTAGTACGCGATTATTTCATGGTATTCAATGCATTCATTCAGCCAGCACAGTACACACAGCAGGAACATCATTTATTGGATAGATAGGCGAACCAAAGGTGTTCTTGTAAGTGTTACCGTTTAATCATCTATGTTAAATATTATTTCACGTTTAATGTATGTGTATTTTACAAGGTGCCTGATAAAACAGATCTGTGTGTCTGTCACAGCTATTGCTAACATCATTAGCAGCGATGCTACAAACAACTGTTTAGTAACTCTATGGCACACAGTTGTATTATTATGACATTTTAGTGTCATTCTAGCTCCTTAGAGGTAGTCGGCAACATGTCACTAAATAAAACCACTGGAAACTTATTAAAAACTATTCATTACGTACTTGTGCCAGCCTGTCAGTGTCAGTGATGACTAGCACTCTCTGGCAGGCTGCCTTTATTTATTTAGAGTTAGGGACCATTCACAATAATACATTAATATTGTACAGAAAGAGGACATCTATCATGCCAGGTTGTAGCTGTTTGCTCCTTTGTGGCATTTTCCATTTAAAAGTCTTCCTCAAATCTTGTGAAAATCATATGGTGTAAGGAGGACGCCTTCATTTGGGTGAACTCTGTCTGGCTGATACCTGTGTAAGGCCTACAACTGATTTTATGGATGTTCTAAAACCTCAGCTACTTTGTCATCAGAGAAAAAAACCCTCATTGTTAATCAATTCCTTTGCAATTTAGGAGAAATAGGGTGAGAGAAACTGCTTTATGAACGGTAAGGGCAGTGCCCCCGTTTTAGTTTTTCAAACTTAAAAACACATTTTTACGCCTCTGAACCGAAAATGTCCCCGGATTTTGTTTCATAAATCTGGTCATCTTAGTCTCTGTGCTCTTGAGGACGTCCTGTCTCCTTCCTGTGCCTCATAGGCTGTGTCCCAGTGGCTACAAGGACTTTAATTAGACTTATTTACTTAAACTTCTTATGCTAACATTGATATTTTTAATGTATTCTAACTGTCACAAAACCTAATTCCCCCATGGAGTTAAAAAAGTATAGTGATTTTGAATCTGATATTGCTGAACGATATGAAAATTATAATGTAAGGCACTATCCTGAGAGAAAATGTTAGTAATTGGACCTCTTTGAATATAATTGATACCCCTGCTGTGGAGCATGACTAACCACTCTTTTTTTTTTTCAACCTATCCAAATTGCCCAGAATGGTGTGTCATCTTTCAAGAAAGCATGTTTGGCTGAGAGCTAATAACAGAAACTGACATGCAGTGAGCACATTAACCAGACAGCTGCCAAAAAGAGTCTTTTTGTTTTTTGGGATAATTCACACAATCAGTTACAAAAAGATGATTCATTCAGTCAGAGCAAATGCTTTTAAATTGAACAACAAGAGGGATGAGTCATAAAGAGAGAGCAAAAACGAACCCCTTTTCACATTAATCATCTTTAAAAAAACACCTAAATTGTAAAATGAATGCAATTGCCTGCATCAATTCAGCAGGGCACCCTGGAAGATATGTTTTTTTTAATGTACATTTATAACACTGATATTGTTTACCTTTCTCCTTAATGTGGTGCAGCATACAGTGATCACATATTTTTCTAGGCTGACCCGGAAATTAGCATCACAAGGGCTCCTACACCAAAAAGCAGTGATATTTCTCCATTGGATTTTGTTATATTGCAGGAAATAAGATCTGTGGCCAACACATATTTATGATACTTAACAAATTCTGGAGGATAATCTCCACATATTGACTCAACTTTATGATTTTTAAGTGGGACATCGCCAGAATTAAAAAGCTAATGTTAGGCTATACATAAACTACATCATGGTGGCATGGCTGCTCATCTCCCCCTTGCTAAGCTAAAGGCAAATTCGTGCCAGACTGAGGACAACTGGTAGTGAAGTTAGTCACTTGTTTAGCGACTGTGTTTTTATCAAACATACAAGCTTTGGTCATTTATGATTGGGATATTTACAGATGTATTTTATGTCTTAGAACAAAATGTGAAAGTCTTTTAACCTTGTTGTAGCCACAGACCGTTTTTCAGGCTTCTTACCACTTGGGGTTGTGGGAACTGGAAGTTGTACAATGCCAAGGCATTTCCAGGTTATAGGACTCATTCCTACACAAATCTGTTCCATTCATAGTAATGTGTACCATTTTGGATTTTTCAGTTTTAACATGAAATCTTTAATGGTAGATGTTTATTAGTATATGTAAAACAGCTATTTATGGAGCAAAATAAAGGTAAAAAGAAATGAGAGACATTTTCCATCTCAGTAATATGAAACATCTGTTCCAATTAAGGATATCTCAAAGGTGTGTGTGAGGCAAAGTGATGCTGTCACGACTGAATGGCCTCCTCCTCTCTTTCTGTATTCTCTGGATAAATCACAGTTTTGCAAAACCCATGTGACTTCATGGTACTGTAATACTGAAATCCCCCCTGTTATATTATGAGTGAGATTTGTGTTTTTACATAGAATAACCGTACAGCACTCTGGATGGAAAACCAGCCATGTGTGTGTTCCACAAGAGGCCCCCTGTTAACAGCTTTTCAGTTGTAAATCCCTCCTCTCCTGTGTGTGAGGTTTTCCATGCATGAGTGAGAGATATTGTCAATGTGTGTGTGTGTGTGTGTGTGTGTGTGTGTGTGTGTGTGTGTGGTCTCCATGTTGAATGCAGCTCTGTTATAAATCTCCTTTCTCCTGGGTGGGTGTGTGCAACAGGGCGAAGCTTTGTCGCCAGACAGGCAACATACGGAAAGCGCTCCTCCAAGATGGCTGTCATTTCCTCCCAGCCCCCACACTCTCCCGGGACAGAAAGTAACCCTCCTTTCATCCACTGCATCTTCTTCTTCTTCTTTTTCTTACAGCCTCTAATGTACCTACAGCTCTTTCCTCTTTGAATGCAGATGCGCTCCGAGCATAAAGTATATATATATATATATATATATATATATATATATATATATCTGCTTCATGACACTGGTGCTGGCCTACTAACGGTCAGTCCACACGGTTCTGTTGCGTTAACGCTTGACGCACCTTCCAATTCACTTTGAATGGGGTGACGTCAAGCGTTGCCAAACTGCATTATGTTTCCATTGCTTCGCTTTGGCTTCGTTGCTCGCGGTGAAAGTTGAGAAATATTCAACTTTTCAAGCGTCTACGGAAGTGCCAGCCAATCAAACCCGCGTATGCAAATGTTCCAGTGCAAGTGCTAGCCAATCAAACCGCGTATATGTCCGGGGCGGGAGATTAATGTGATTGGTTGTTGGTCGCGTTAACCCCAAGCGCCAGACACGCCCACCGGCAAGCGTCAACGCAACGGAACCGTGTGTACGCTGCGTAATACTGTGAAGGGATCCTGTCCTTCCTACATCTAGGACATGGTTAAACCCTACACTCCAGCTTAATCACTGCAAAAGGACCCAGGTAGCCTACCCTCAACGAAAACATGTTTGCTTGCCTAAATCCAAAATGGTGGAACAAGTTCCCCATTGATATCAGGAACATGAAGATGCACACATTTACTGTATGAACTAAACTACGGCTCACATTAAGCATAGTTTACATTTCTGCAGGACTTTTTCCACCAGTCATGTTATGCTTCCCAATCTGCTACTGAAAGTTATATTAAAAAAATTAAAAAATCATTTCTAATATGTCAGTTTTTTCACAATTTCCCTGTCAATGACTCATTGTATGCCTACCAACAGTGGCGGCTGGTGAACATTTTTTTTGGGGGGGCGCAGTTGGGCGGCACGGTTTAAATAGCACTCCGCAATGAGAAAATAACCCACAAAAGAGATTCAGTAGAATATATTGAAAAACAAAGATTTATTAAACAAAAACACACCGCTCATTACAAACATTGGAACTAGGTTTAGATTAGTATTCAGACACATATTCATCACATTTGACATTTAGGCTATGTGCCAGAGTAGGCCCCACTACTTGTAAAGAAATTTAGCCCTCCTCTCTTTCAAGCTGGCAAATTCCTCAATAACTCTCTGGTTAAAGTCAATCATGTCTGTGACCAGCCTTTTTTCCATTGAGAGCATGGCTAAGGCATTCAGTCTCTCCTGACTCATGGTGTTCCTGAGGAAGGTTTTAATCCTTTTCAGAGTTGAAAAATACCTCTCAGCCTCAGCAGTTGTCATGGGAGTTGTGATCATGATTTTCAGCAGTGTAACTGTCTCTGAAAATACCTCAGATAGATTGTTTTCCATGAACAACTGGAAAAGATCCACAGCACTACGGCAGGATCTGAATTCGTCTGTGCCATAGATGAGGCCAAGCTCTGTCTTCAGCTTGCCTCCATCCAGAATTGGATAGGCCTTCAATGTGGTGGCCAAAGCAACTCCAGGGAATACCTTGAGGTAGCATTCAAACTGGTTGCCCTGCAGTAAGGTGGCACTGATGAGGTGGTCTTTGAAGGCAAAGCGTTCCTTGGTGTGTCCAAGTATGGTGTCAAATACCTACAGATAAATATATATATATAGAGAGAGAGGAGAGACAGATAAGTTGTGGGAAATATCTATATCAGATCACTTAAAGCCAAGTCTTAGTCTGGGTTAAGTTTAGATGATCTATTTAAATCAGACCATAATCTTACACACCAAACTACATCTCAAATAGACCCACACTCTTAGTTTGCATAGCACCGGGTCAGAGCAATCAAGCTTAGCCTTTTGTTTATGTTTAAACCTATCAGACTTGGTTCTTTGCTTTTGTGTGTCTAAGAACCAGAGCTATCAGATTTGGTTCCTGGCTTTTGTTGGTCTAGGTGCCAGAGCAATCAGACCCTGATGGTTGGCCTATGTCTGAAGCCATGACATTAACATTTGTATGGCCATACCCCTATGGTCAAGCACACCCCCTACCACCAAATAACTCAGTATTTCAGTCTCTAAATATTGAACTCCAGCCATGTTATTAACTCAAATATACTGTATATCAAACCTATTTGCATGGATTTAACTGTAACACAGGCATTTGCTGATTTTGACACTCACCTCAGCAGCAATCCTTCTAAGCTCATCTTCCGACACAGCCCGGCGCTTCCTCGGCTGCTGAGAGCCACTGCTTTGCTCCACCACCATTGCATGGAGAGAATCTCTGTAAATAAAAATAACAATAATTTACAAATCATGTTTATCTTATAACTATGGTACAAGTGAAAGAATGCACTGACTACGCTTACAGAATAACAATGAGATTACCTGATTTTTTGTATGTCCTCTTGGAACTGCTGGATGCATCTTTCTATATGGACTGAATCTATGTCTCTCTTCTGGAGCTTGGCATAGAGGACGTCCACGTGTGGCATTATTTTATGAAACAGTTGCAGGAAGAAGTTGAACTGAGGATCCTCCAGTAGCCTGATGTAGCCTCCTGCTTCTTGGCTGGTCTTGTCATCAAAGCCACCTGATGCTCGAATTCTTTCAAAGCATTCAACGAGGTGTTCTCTTTGCTCAAACACAGTATTGACGGCACGGCTGTGAAAGTTCCATCTCACAGTGCTGGCTGTTGGTAGTCCATGGGCCACTACCTCATCAAGCACACTGGTCCGCTTGGGGGATCTTGAAAAAAATGCAGAAAATTCACCCAGGTCGGAAAAAAAGTTTTTGACTTTGACTGCGTGGGAGGTAGCCTGTTGCATGATAAGATTGAGCTGATGGGCATTGCAGTGGATATAGTGGGCTGTTGGGTAGTCATCCCGGATTCTCTTCTGAACTCCTGAAGTGGCACCCCTCATTACACTAGCACCGTCATATGCCTGGCAGATGAGTTTACTTTTCTGCTCACCTGGGAGGATGGCAGCAAGGCGTTCTTTTAAAGCATCGGCAATGGTCTCTGCTGTAGCCGACTGCAGAGGGATGAACTCAAAGAATCTTTCCACCAGATTCTTATCGTTGATGTAGCGAAGCACAAGCACAAGTTGGGCTTGTGTGCTAATGTCCGTGGTTTCATCTGCTTGGATCGATAGAAAATCGCTGCTTTGAACTTCACTGATGATCTTTTCCCTCACAACAGACAGCATACAGTCAAGAAGTTCATTCTGGACTGTTTTGGATGTTCCCTTAAAGACAGTTGCGCTCTCCAGATGCTCTTTCAGTACACCGTCCAGTGATGCAACGACGTCCACCAAGCCACGAAAAATCCCTGGGTTCTCCGAGTTTTCGCTCTCGTCATGGCCACGAAGGGCCAACTCAAAGGCACCACAGAACTTCACACAGTCTATTATTCTGGAGAGGATGTGTCGGTTTTTTCTCACCTCTTCATTATGTTTCCGAATGCCAATTCGGTATCCTTCATCCAGCTGCTCGGCAATGCTCAGTCTTCCAAAGAGGTTTAGCTTAAGACAGTTGGTTAGGTGGCTGCGGCCACATTCGTACTTCTTACATTTTTGTGTGAAGTGCTTTAGATCCTTCATCCCGGTTGTAGTCCAAAGTGTTTCAGTCCCAGGACTTTGAAATAACAGACAAGGGAAACAAAAAAAGGCATTGCTCACTGTACAACCAGCTAACCAATTCCGCTTAGCATACAAGTTTGAGGAGAAAGTCCGAGTGTAGGTTCTCCCGCGATCAGTGGTCGTCTGTTGAATGTTTAAATCCGGACGCTCGGGTCCCAAGTCTTTCAATTTCTTCTTTTCGACATCTGATAGTCGATGAAACGGTGTTTTAAGTAGAGCTTGCACGGAGTTCTCAGCCATCGATGTCGCCATATTCACTCAATCTAAGTTTCAGCTAGCTACGGTGCTGCTCTTTATGCTTGTGGTTAGGGAATGATAACGATGCTGATTCGCCGAAATAGTCCAATCGCGTATCTAAGAATGTCACATTGAACTAAGAAACAATGCCATTGGCTGTGGGCGCAAAGATTAGCGCCCACAGATCTAAGTTTCATCCCCCAATGAAAAGCTATCCTTGCTAAAATGACTGAGAAAAGTATAAGCTCTCCTATAGACTCCCATGTTATCGGCGCCCACGGACGGTAGCCGACCTGCCTATTCTCAGAAAAGGCGAATGGCAATATATTATGTCCGGACACATTTTAGCGGTTCTTGACAGTGGTCTCCCATACACATTTAACCCATAAACACGGTACATTTCTTATTTCAATTATGTTGTATATATAACGTTTTTTAACTCAAAAAGTCAGGGTGGGCGGCGCCCAAGCGCCCACTATTGACGCACCGCCACTGCCTACCAACATTAAGCCGAGTGTTGTGTCACATGTGCACATTAACGTTGGCCTTTTGTGCACTCTCTGACACTGCTTGGGCACTATATAATAGCTGCCCACTCTTCCTAGTACTAGCATAGGTTAAATACAGAGACTCAATTTCACTGTGTTTGTGATTCATGTGAAAAAGGAAAAGAGGATTTTATTTGAATCCTCCATTTCCATCTCTATAGGCTACCCAGTTCAACCTCATAATAAAAAAAAAATCACATTGGCTGGCAAATTCAAACTTATAATTACATAATAAAAGTAAAAGGACCACGGAACTGGGAAGTGTCTGTTTTAACACCTTAATGTTAATATGGGTCATCGATTTTAGCAAGAACTTATGGTTCTGGATTCATACAGAAAAAGGCCATGGTTAGTAAATACAATGTGACATCTGACCCTTCCACATAGCTCACCCTACAGCAACCTCTTCCTTGTTGTAGCTGTTTGGACATTCAATAGAAATATAATAGCTTCGATGACATTAACTGTTCAATCTGTTCTTGAATGATTCTATCCCCGACCTTGACTGACCATGATTGCTTTGGATTGGCAATGGGCATGTACGGTTATGATGTCAGGGGCAAACGTAATGAACATGTCACATGAGAGTTTAGTATTCAAATTTGGACCAGTGGGTTAGGGGTTAGGGTTAGCATTAAAGATAGGGTTAGCACTTCTGCTTCTCATTTGATTTACAAAGCAGTAGACAGTTGTGTTTCTTTTAAAGGTATGGATTTTTATAACTTTAGCCAGCCCATCACATCAAAACGTATCTTTGATGGTATCGTTCATCATCAGTGCTGTATCTAAGAGCAATGGACTTAATCCCTTCTCTTTCTATTGCTTTGTATTTCTATCTTTCTCTAGCTTTGACCCATCGTGACCCTAAAGCAATTCTCAAAGGTTGGTTGTCATGTTAGATGGACGGAGCCATCAGCAGACGGCCTGTGGTGGTTAGGGGTGTTAGAAATGATGGAGGTACATGATGTGAAAGAGACTGAAAAAACAACATCGTAGTCAAATATAGAATTTATGTTTTTTTCTTTTCCATGCAGATACTTCTACCCTTCGTTCTTTTCTGTGCGATTGTGTATATTTTCTAGCTCTTTCTTTTGACTGGTAGTGCGCCTCTGTGATTCATTGTTTCCTCCCACTTCGGTGTGCACTCACAGGGGTCAGCTGCCATGTTAGATGGATTGAGCCATCAGACAGCCTGATGTGACTCCTCACTAGAGATAAGATGAAGGAGAGGTATTAGGATGTGTCATCGGCTTAATGAAATGTAAACAGAAAATGGACACGGACACGCCTGTTCGTACGGAATTCCACACATTCAGGTTGACTCAGAGTCCTTGTACAACAGTCCGCAGGAGCTACATCAATGGATGTCGGATGTAAAACTGTTGTGTCTTTCTCTCTCTCTGTCTAATCCACCCTGACCCAAAACCCACTCTCACAGGTCAGCTGCCATTTTAGATGGATGAAGCCATCAGCTGCTTTGACCTTTTTAGTCCAAATTACTGACTACTGGCTGGTTCGGCCGGCTCTCAGTCTGTCTCTATTTTCTCTGTTAGGCATGAAAGCATTGTATCCTCCTACGCAGTCTCTCTTTTTGCTTAGATTTTCAGAGGAATGCTCAGTAATCTACACATGCATATCTGACACCTAGCAAACAGTGGCTACAGCGTTGACAGCCTTCTAAATGTACCCACTGTATATTTACTGCCTGTCAGAAAGACACCAAGCAGTTAGATTTATTTAACTCCATCTTATCAAGAATATACACACTTGGTGATATGGCATAGAAACTAGTGTCACACTTATCTTAAGGTAGGACCTTTACATATACATGAAGGTCGGTTTCATTCAACACTTGCCATATGCAATTCTGTCATTCTGGTTGTAGTTCGCCAAGGGTGCTGCTGCTTCCTTGCTTTGGTGTCTCCCATACATGAAAGCAAACTATCCGGTATTCTTTCCCCTGTAGGTCATCGCAATGTCATTGAAGACTTGCAGGGAATCAATGTCCTAACATTTAAACTGGGACTTCCTTGGCTTTTTTAGTGTTTTATATTTCAATGCCGATTGGCTTTAAACATTGCATAGTGTTACTGTGACGATTGACATTACCTCCATTTGCATCGTAATGTACCTGTGCCTCACAGACGTACACGCAACGACTGCCCTTGACCTTGTTAGTTTGGCTGCAGTCAACTTACTTTTTGTAAGTTGCTTTGGATATAAGTGTGTTATGTAATCGATGGGTTCACACATTTTTCTACTGTATTGCAGCAACTCTTGTTAGCATTCAAATATAACTATATAAGATTTGAGGATTTTCTCCACAGCGATGCCTCAAAGTCTGCATCATGCAAGACTTCAACATCAAATAATTAATGCTTTATTTTTCCTCCAAGGCTCTGACCTTGTCCATCATATTTAGTTTTTTCCACATGTGTATATTTTTCATTTTATCAGCAATTCACTACCATTTGTGTTATTGAAATAACAGACTTAAGGAATGCTCAGCAACGTTGAGCAGTGAAAAATAAACTATCATTCAGACTTTAATCCAACCAAAATCTGCAGAAACCCAGAAATATTACTCCCCTGTATCACCAGAATCCCTAGCAAGAATATACTGTATCAGGCATTTTTATTTTTACTTTTCGGCGTAGGCCTACTGGTAGACTTATGTGTACGGGAAGTGTAGAGCAGCAAGATTGTACAGGCGCTAATATCACTTCTATATGAGTTGACAGTACTTGTCTATATTAAACTGAACAATTTCAAATCAAAGCTTGCACATCTATAGCAAGGACAGAGTGAACCATTTATATCACCACTAGAGTGACTTATCACTACATTCTTTACCCCCGTTACACTATTTAAGGTGGTCATTTATCTTTCTATATTTTTGTTTGGTAATATGCAAAAGACGAATAGACAGGAAAAAACACCTGGTTCCTCCTGAACTCAAAAGAGAAAAGTAATAACAGTGTTCATTCATTTTCTTAAACAAACGTTACATCATTAGTTATGGACACTTGGGGGCAGCAGAAACAAGCTGACATCCATTCATCTCAGTTGATATGGTGCAGGTGTTACCAAGCAGTTTATTTTTCATACATACAGCACATTTAGACATGGGCTGATTGGGACATAATGGCCCCTGGGCAAAAACATGCACAGGTCCCACTACCTCTCCTACATAGTGGCTACACAAAACATTATAATTCCCTAGCCTCTGCTGTTGTTTGTGTGTGTCTATCTGTAGTCTTTATGCACATCTCTCTGGTAATGACTCTCTTTTTCTGTCTATTTGTAGTTATTGTGAAACATTTCGAGACCTATTGTAGTTTTGTTTTTGGTCTCTGTGTAGTTACTTTTTTGTTTTGAGTCCCTTCTTGTTGTCATTGGTGGTCTTTTTGTAGTTCTTTTGAGTCTCTTTGTAGTTATTTGCTTTTGTTGTAGTCGATTTGAGTCTCTTTGTAGGCATTTTGTTTCTTGTTGTAGTCATCTCTTGTGTCCTTGTAGTTGTGTTGCATGTCTTTGCAGCTGTTTGGCATGTCTTCCATTGTTGTTTAAGTTTCTTGAATAGTCTTTGTAAAATGTAGTTTTTAATATTTTTACATGATCAATTGTAAGTAAGGCCAAGGGGGCTCAAAACTGTGCTGAAGAGTGCAATGTGATTCAAGGGACCAGTAAATCTCTTTGGGATGCAAACATATTTTTCTCTTTTGGCAAGACATCCCCTATTCACCCTTTTCCTCAAAATGTGTGTTCTGAATAGCTAGTTTTATTTGTATCTTGAACTGAACCAACTTATTCTATTTTTAGTCTATTTTGCTTGAAGAACACAAGACCTGAATAACCTTTTTAAAGACAGAACTGAATAATTAAATAGTTTTGGATGCAAATCTAAGAAATTTGAAGCATTAATTACTTTTTTTAGCATGTTGTTATGTACAGTGTATTTTTGGAACTACTATATGTGACAGCTGACTAATGGCATTATTTAGTGTTTGGTAATCCTGCCATCAAACCAAATATTACACACTACCTAGTAGAACATAATGTCTAACATCTGACTTACAGGGAAGGAGGTCAAGAAATGTTCCTTAAAAAAGTATTTGGTGGTATTGTATGACGGTTTAATGTAACTCCAGTGACATAGAATGAGCAGGAGATAAACTTCAGAGACTAAAGTTTAACTTGCTCTCTGTAAGTTAAACTTTCTGATCAACAGAAAGGAGAAGACGTTAAGAAGCAGTCTAAAGTCATAGTGCTCGTTGATAGTTCAATCTCAATTTTTATTTATCTCCATTCTTTTGTTTCCTCCGTCTCTGCTGTCCATAAATGATTTCCTTTAATACTGCATCTCTTTGAGGTGCCACTCTTCCCTTTAACAAAGGGCAATGGTCGGATGCTGCATTAGTGAGGGGGAAAAGCTTTCTACATATAAATTCTGACAGCCTGTTGGGAATATTACTCAAACCTCTGAGGCATGCACCTTTCAAGTGAAAGCTAAGGAAAGTTAGGAGGGAAAGCAAGAGAGGGGGCGAGTTTATGAAGCGTTAAAATGATCCAAGGAACAGTATCCATCCAGAAGCGACAAAACTCCCCATTCCCTTTTTTTCTAGCCTGCACACGCTATCACCTCAGAAATCTGTTTTCTCCTTTCTTACACTCCTAAGGGCAAAACTAAAGTTACATCTCGGAACAAGAACAGACTCCACAAGGTTGCAAAAATAAAATCAGCCATATGTTACTTTGTACAGACTTAGCAGAAGGGTATGTAACAATTTAATTTGACTGTAGTTGCAAAATGAACAGGATGTTTGTAGGGTTTACAAGGGCCAATATACCCCGTCAGTACCTCTGTACCCTCTGTTTGTCAGAGATTGAACACCTTTAAACAATCAATCCAACAATTTGCCCTTCAGGAGTTGAGCAGGGTTTTGCATGTCTTTTTGTTACTTCCTCAAAGGAGGAGGTTTGGTTTGTTTGTCTATCTATCTGTCAACAAGATTACAGAAAACTTCTGGTTTTCATTGAACTTGGTGGTGTAGCATGGTCCAAGGAAGAACCCAATAAATGTTCAGATACGAAAATGGCGACATAAATATTGCGGGGTCGACCATGTGGCCTTATGCACTCCCCAAGTCCCTTCTGGTTTTAACCAATTCTGTCATCTTTCATGCAGACAATTTCTTTCTTTGAGGTGACTGTGAAAATGGAAGATAATGAAAATCATTTTCAAAATATGGCTGCCAACTTTTCACACTGCTTCAAGACTTTCGATCGTTGATCAATGTCAACCTCATACGTACATGAAGCATACATTTCATGGCAAAGTGTTAGTGATATTTAACTCTGGACAAAAGAGACATAGACCACCTCTAAATACATTTAAAAAAAAGGCCTCATTCTGTTCCTATTTCCCTGAAAGGCCCCCAGAGTGAAGGATTTCAATGAGATTTTAATCATTGTGTTCCCACTTTTACCATTTACTGTGCTTCACAGTAATGTGTATCTCTCTCGGAGTTCTTGCAGGCTGTTCAGTAAAGAGGCTCTAATTGGTGTTTTATTAGACGGATAAATGTGCCATATTGTATTTGGTAGAGGAATAGGGTCCATTAGCACAGCACAGCATGGGGTATAGAGTGCTTATCTCACTACCAAGACTGGAGGCACATGATCTATATATCTTTATTAGGCTATACCTTCTTAAGTATCATACACCCTCTGCATATCTTTTCCCCTTAATAACTCATTAGCTTTTGCACATCCCTTGCATTTGAAAAAAATAATGAAATAGAAGACACTGAAAAAGACACTAAATTCTGACACATTTTTATTAAACTTCATCTTACTCCCAGAGTTTTCACTTTCACATTATCAGGGAAATAGACAAATGTGTCTCTCTAAAATAGTGTAACTATCATATCAAAGCAACGGACTCACCTTTTTAATCTGTGGAAGTAACAAATGCTCCATTTACTTCAACACCAAAATAACGATACATATACAAAAAGGCACTGCATTTGCTCGTTTCACTTACTAAACATGTAGCCAATAGGAATTATGCTCTTTGAATAATAAAATAGAGTTTCAGAAGCTCCTCTCAGTGGAATCTCCAACCAATAACTTGTCAACGTTTAAAGTTATTGTAAGCATTTCACTGAGTAACTACTGAGTAGTATTTGCATGTTCATGCACCAAATTGATTTTTTCTATGTTGATTATGTATATATAAACATATATATAAATACATATATATATACAAATATATATATACAAAAAATATACAAAAACATACAGTATATGTATATGTACATACATACACACACATCTGTACATATATGTACAGATGTGTGTGTATGTATGTACATTAGGGCTGTTCGATTTTGCCCAAAAATGAAATCTCGATTTTCTTTCTTTTCAAGTGCAAACTTTGCTCTTATTAAACCAAAAATGAATGAATAAAGTGCAAAACTCTTTTTGTAAAATAAATAAAGTTTGAAAAAATATAAGTTTTATCTCTGAGAAAGAAAAAAAATCAGCAAATCAGCACTTGCAAACAAATTAAATAAAACAAGACATTTACTAATTAAACTAAACTGGGTCTTTGCATGCTAAATAATAATGTAACCCATGAAGGAGGTAGAGGTGTGTAATGTCAGTCAGTCAGTCATTACATTTGTTATTCACATTTGCAAGTTTTTTGCAAGGAACACAAGCCGGTCTACGGCATCTGGCTTGAGGGATGCCCGGTGGCACGTTACAACGCCCCCTCCAACACTAAAGAGCCTCTCCGATGGGGCACTTGTCGCAGGTATTGAGAGGTATTTCCTGGCTAACTTGCAGAGCCTTGGGAAATTTTCTTCGTGTTTCTTCCACCACTGAAGTGGATCAGCATCCTCGCTTATCTCAGAGATCAACAGGTAGGTTGCCAGCTCAGTTCTAATTCTGTCTGCCTTTGACAAGGAGGAGGGAGCGGGCGTTTTCTTCGGGAAGAAACTTGACAAGCTCCTCCGCTTCTTCAGCACAGGACCAGGCTCAGCTGCAGCTACTTCTTCTTCCTGGCGCACCGGCACAACAGTGCCAGGCTCAGTGGTTATCAAAGACAGCAGCTCTGTGACAGCTCTCTCCTTAATGTATTCCACCCTGGTAGGGTTGATGTATGTCGTGCGGAACCTGGGATCCATCAGCGAGGCTATGTCCAAGAGTTCGTCTTTGTCTGGGTCACTGTATTTTTCAGTCATGTAATGCAGGGTGTTTTCTTTGATTTTTTTGGTGAGCTCAGTGTCTTCGTCTTCTGGTTTGAGAAGACTGCTTCTGAACATGCTGAGTGTTGGTTTGATGATAGAGACAGTCACATAACTCTCCCCAGATAACGAGGCGGTCTTCACTCAGATTCCAGGACTCCAGTCCATCTCTCAACCCCTGGGCGATTTCTTCACCCGTGTGGTCGCTTGGGAAGAAAGACGTTTGTAGGCAGGCATTTTCAAGACACCAATCGTCGGTGATAAAGTGCACTGTCAAACTCAGGTATGGTTGCATAGTGCGACTGGACCACAAGTCAGTAGTAGCGGAAAAGAACTGTACGTCTTCCAGCCTCTTTGTCACTTTCGAACGAGTTGTGTTGTACAGACGGGGCAAGACAACTTCGCCAAAATGCTTTCGCCCTGGTAGCTTGTAGCGGGGATCCAGCGTATAAAGCAAATGTTGGAAGCCAGCCTTTTCTATCGTATATATTGGGACCATGTCTGTTGCGATGTGGAACGCGACTGCATCCGTAATAGATTTCCACCTCCTGTCAGTCCTATCATACGGTACACCACGCGAAAATGAAGCTGACAGAGTAACTTGCTTTGGTTGGGGTGTTGGTGTAGCCGCATCCGCGTGCCCTTGTGCAGTCCGCTCTGCAACACACTGCTGCCATTCCGATGGGTGGTGTTTTTGGAGGTGTTGAAATAAATTCGTTGTGCTGTTTTTAACTGCCACTGACTTCCGACAGAGTTTACAAAGCGGAGTACTTTGCTCTTCATCCGAAGCGTCGAAGGCGAACCACTTCCATACAACGGACTTGCTCTTCTTTCTATCCACTAACTCCAACGCCGACATGTTTGTTTACAAATGTGTAGGAACTAGAAAGAGCGCCATGGGGAGGTCAGAGGCGGAAGTAAGTAAGGCAAACCAGTGCAGCCAAAAATGTATCTGGCGCAGCCATAGACAGTAGGGCGCAGCCCAGACAAATGAACGGGGACTGTAGCGTAGAAGTTAGTTAAAGTGAAAAATCGATTTTACGAGTTTCACGTTTTAACATCGTTCTAAATACATAATCGCAATTACGATTTAAAATCGATTAATCGAACAGCCCTAATGTACATATACATATACTGTATGTTTTTGTATATTTTTGTATTTTTGTATATATATATTTGTATTTTCTAATACTCAGGATTGTGGGAAACAGTATTTCAATCTCTCTGTACTGAAGGATTGACAATAAAGTTGACTTTAACTGACTTTGACTTTGAATAATACAGACTGTGGTAGTGATTGGTCACATTATCACAAGGCAGCCATGCCCCAAAGCACACCTTGCTTTATTTTCTATTCTACAGTAAATGGGACGCTTATTTACAAAATGAACGTCATGCGGTTTTGAAAAGGACTTGAAGCTACCACTTTAGACAATAAACTCATCAGAAAAATGGTTACTGACAAAAGTAATCAAGAGCACAGGAGGGTCTTTTCTCGTAGACTTCTACACAATTTGATCTTGACTTTCTTTTTTACTTATTTTTGCAACCACTGGATTCGCCACCTGCTGGCCATTAGACAGAATGCAGACACTTCTTCCTCACCCCAGAGGTTGCCCTTTGCCTATAAAATAGATGGAGCATTTGTTGCTTTACAAACATACAAAATACAGACACTTTCATTATGCTGGTGAAAGTTGTTGTGCAGAGTGTAGAGGTATACCTCTGGGAAAAATAGCTTTGCAGCTGTTTCATATTCTGCCTGAACACAGCCTTTCTGTTGCACAACCGATAACAGGTGTAGAAAACAAGGTTATCCTACACAAGCAGAATGGAATCCCATCGACATACTCCTTACTTTCAGTGGAAGTATGTCTGTTTTTCTCTGCATATTGTTACATGTCTTTCTTACCCCCTGTTCTGCCCCTCCTTTATCTATGCCCCATCCCTTTCCGCTTGATTGTTTCCAATTACTGCTCTATTTTTAGCTAATGACTCTTCCAGAGAACTGTTTATTTTCAGTTTATGTTTTAAAGGGAGAAGATGACATATGACATTACAAAGTCTGTAAAACATCTTGTCAAGATGGGATTATTTTGACACCTGCTGAAATAAAATGTAGAGACTTGATGTTATAATTAATAAATGTCCTAATTTTCTGCTGTGACAGTCGTAGTAATAAGAGCCTATTGACTTTCAGCGATCGATACTTTGCAGTTAGTGCTGTAATACATCTGATCAATACTATTACTACTATTGGTTCAAATATGACATTTTAAAGACGCTATGAAATAGCAAACAAACAAAGATTTTCTACATTATGTTCCTGTGTTCAGTAATGTCTTCAGTTGTGTCTGATCCTCAACACAACATTAACTGTACAGCAAGTTAAGTTTAACAAATTGTTCGGTCTGCTGCCATCTGTAAGGCGGCACCACAGCTACAGGACAAACACCACCAGACTCATAGGAATATTAAACACCAGCCCTCTGTAAAGTGCCTCCATAAGCATTATCTGTTGTCATCTCAAAAATGTAGTTATCCAAATAGTTGTACTGTAATACACAGTATTTAATCTCATCTTACTGTACAATATTGAATTTTACATTTTGTTCTTATATCATATTCTGTTTATGTGTATATAGACTTGTGCTTGCATTTTTTTATTTTTGAATTTGTTTTATTGTTTTGTATCTTATATAACTATGTTGCATTGTTGGAGGAGCTTGGGACTTAACATTTTCATTGCCATTTCTACACTGTAGCTTATGTGCGTATTAAAACCTTTTAATCTTGGGCTTATGTCATCACAGTTATATGAAAAGCTGAACATTTGGTTTAACCAAACTATTAAATCAAATCACAAAACTACAAACAACTTGAGAAGAATAAGCTGTTTTACATGTAACACTGGTCAGAATTAACATTTTTCATATTTTTATCTGGATCCGCAATAAAAAAAACATTCACGTGGATTGCTCATAAATACCAAGTTCAACCCAAGTTGCCCCAGTCATTTCACTGCAGGTGTTTACCATGAATGGCCGTGAAAAGGCAAAGAAAGCGGACACATTGGCACAAGAGACAAGCATTTCACTGAGTGGAGACATGACTACCTCGCTGCAACGGCCCACCTGATCCATGGCAAATGTTCTGCACTCGTTCTCTGGTGTGGTGAAAACAATGGAAAAGCATTTTGTGGAACTATGCACCAGATTCTTGAAGTTGAACAGTGATGGGAGATAGCAGACAAGGTCACTACTGTAGGAACAAACTGTGCTCGCAGTGTGAGAGCAACAGATGTAATATGTCCAGTATAGCATACATTATACAGAGGGTGATCACAGCAGCCCTCCATGACAGTCGATGCTTTTGCTGATGTCAGAAAATCCTCGGGCCCATAATACTAGTAGTACTATTGCAGCTTTTACTTAATGTACATTTCCGCTGGTGTGAGTGCATTTTCTCTCCTGCTTACTGATGCTTGTCAATGCCTGTCTGCTCACGCTTGCTCGTATACGGAACCATGCCTCTAAGGGGTCGTGTTTTACTGTGTGTGTGTGTGTGTGTGTGTGTGTGTGTGTGTGTGTGTGTGTGTGTGTGTGTGTGTGTGTGTGTGTGTGTGTGTGTGTGTGTGTGTGAGTGTGTGTTTCAATGTGGCTGTGTGTGTGCTGTATCAGCGTGAGCCACCTGTTCTTGAATCACTGTGGCAAGTGAGAGGTCTGGCTCAGGCTGGATCCCGTAGAGTTGACACCTGTCAGCCTGTCAGCCCGTCTGCTTAACTGTCCTTCCCTGCATTGGAAAGCAGCTTCCAGCTCTGATAACCCACAGACCATGTCTAACACTGACAGCTCCACCGGCCGGCACAGGGACATCGGGGGGAGACACAGACCACAGAAGGCTGAGAACACCAGCACACAGCTCCAAATCAATTCTGATATGTTAAGGTGAAAGGCATTGTTGTACAGAGGCAGCACCTAAAGTATTTTATCCTTTTCGTTTTGAAACACCAACATTCATCATTTTTTCAGATGAGACTTGCAACAATATAAATGGTTAAACATCCATGGCCCCCTGCACCCCCCTTACCAGATACTGTATACATACATTGTTTTATTTGTTTACTATTATTTATAAAAATAATATATCAAATTAATTTAATAATAATATAATTAGTTGGACTTCATTTTCAAATGTTTCTAATGAATAATAAAAAAAGTTAATATAATTACAGTGGGGCAGAAAAGTATTTAGTCAGCCACCAATTGTGCAAGTTCTCCCATTTAAAAAGATGAGAGAGGCCTATAAGTCTTCACAAGGTTTCCACACACTGTTGCTGGTATTTTGGCCCATTCCTCCATGCAGATCTCCTCTAAAGCAGTGATGTTTTGGGGCTGTCGCTGGGCAACACGGACTTTCAACTCCCTCCAAAGATTTTCTATGGGGTTGAGATCTGGAGACTGGCTAGGCCACTCCAGGACCTTGAAATGCTTCTTACGAAGCCACTCCTTCGTTGCCCTGGCGGTGTGTTCGGGATCATTGTCATGCTGAAAGACCCAGCCACGCTTCATCTTCAGTGCCCTTGCTGATGGAAGGAGGTTTTCACTCAAAATCTCACGATACATGGCCCCATTCATTCTTTCCTTTACACGGATCAGTCGTCCTGGTCCCTTTGCAGAAAAACAGCCCCAAAGCATGATGTTTCCACCCCCATGCTTCACAGTAGGTGTGGTGTTCTTTGGATGCAACTCTGCATTCTTCCTCCTCCAAACACGACGAGTTGAGTTTTTACCAAAAAGTTCTATTTTGGTTTCATCTGACCATATGACATTCTCCCAATCCTCTTCTGGATCATCCAAATGCCTTCTATTAAACTTCAGACGGGCCTGGACATGTACTGGCTTAAGCAGGGGGACACGTCTGGAACTGCAGGATTTAAGTCCCTGGCGGCGTAGTGTGTTACTGTTAGTAGCCTCTGTTACTTTGGTCCCAGCTCTCTGCAGGTCATTCACTAGGTCCCCCCGTGTGGTTCTGGGATTTTTGCTCACCGTTCTTGAGATCATTTTGACCCCACGGGGTGAGATCTTGCGTGGAGCCCCAGATCGAGGGAGCTTAGCAGTGGTCTTGTATGTCTTCCATTTTCTAATAATTGCTCCCACAGTTGATTTCTTCACACCAAGCTGCTTACCTATTGCAGATTCAGTTTTCCCAGCCTGGTGCAGGTCTACAATTTTGTCTCTGGTCTCCTTTGACAGCTCTTTGGTCTTGGCCATAGTGGAGTTTGGAGTATGACTGTTTGAGGTTGTGGACAGGTGTCTTTTATACTGATAACGAGTTCAAAAAGGTGCCATTAATACAGGTAACGAGTGGAGGACAGAGGAGCCTCTTAAAGAAGAAGTTACAGGTCTGTGAGAGCCAGAAATCTTGCTTGTTTGTAGGTGACCAAATACTTATTTTACCAAGGAATTTACCAATTAATTCAATAAAAATCCTACAATGTGATTTCCTGGATTGTTTCCCCCATTCTGTCTCTCATAGTTGAAGTGTACCTATGATGAAAATTACAGGAATCTCTGATCTTTTTAAATGGGAGAACTTGCACAATTGGTGGCTGACTAAATACTTTTTTGCCCCACTGTATATATATATATATATATATATATATATATATATATATATATATTATATTTACCTTTCAAATGTTTATACATAAGAGGACCTATTTAAAAAAATGTTTTTCTTTATAGATGTTTCATATGGTCTCAATATAACATTCTGTTGCATTTCTGTATGTTTTTAAATATATATGTATATACACTTATATACTGTATACAAATCTATTTTATACAGGCTGCAAAAAAAAAAGAATATTATAAAAGTAAGAAAGAAAATGTAATTTAGTTCAGTGAGTCCTCTCGTCATCTGTAGTTAAAAAGTTTAAAGGAGAACGCTCCGTGAGTGTGTTTGGCTCAAACACATGTCATGACATGTGTTTGGCTCAAACACATGTCATGACAGTGTGAGTGATGTGTCTTTAGTGAACCCATGCATCATCCACCGACAGCAAGATTTAACTGATTTACTGTGTGTGTGTATGTTTGTGTGTGTATGTTAAAAAAGCTACTACTCAACCATGGCGTTGAGAGGACATATTTGGACACACAGAAATAGGAACAGTTAAAGATTAATACATACTGTAGATATTCCTACAAACATGCAGAAATGACCCTCTTATTATCTGGTTGCAAGAAAGACTGGATTTTTTCAGCAGTAAATCTCCCTAAACCAAAAACTCCTCTACTTAAGTATAATCCAGAACAGAAACTTTTCAAAAACAAAATCTCTTTTCTGTTGTTTTTCCTCAGAATTGTAATGTCTGGTTTTAGAAACAGCTTCAAAGAATAAAGGAATGAATGTGAGCACTGGGACCAGCTCACCTCTTTTTTTGACTTGATATGCATTTTCATATATTTTATGCAAATGAAATCCAATTTAACAACATTTATTCCAGCAGTGTAGTTTTGTGGGCATGCCCAAAGTAACCGTTTCTCAGGAACATCTCATCATGGCCCCTCCACACCCACACATTAATGCAGGGTTTACCATCGTAAAGGGAAACTATGGGTCAATACGATTCAGATTCTCATTTTTATATGGTTAGAAAGGTATTAAATCATGAGATTTCTTTACACTTTGTAGGAAAAATGTGGCTTCTAAAGGTTAATAAGGAAGTCCATACACATTGATACATTTGACACGTTTGGTTTTAATTTTACGTCATAATTACAAATACAACCCAATTTTTTATGAACTTGGATATTTCCAAAAGTCTCTTTTCCCTTTGACAATACAATATTGCAGGACATCACTCACTATTATCACTTTGTATAGATAAAACAAACAAGATATTACTTGATAATTAGTACACTTTCCAGCTGCTGGTGGGCAGACATTGTAACCTTTGGGCAAAGCCAGACCAGTTTTTCCCCTTTGTTACTTAACTTTATGCTAAGGGTAGCTTAACCAATCTTATTATCTGACTAAGGCCTAGTCAACATATACACAGGATGTTCCTTCCTTCCTTTGAAAAAAATAAAAATAAAATCATGCCTACATAAGCTTGGTTTAAAAAATAAATAAATAAAATAAATGTTGAAATTAAAAGTACGAATGCAATTCAAGAGCTGTCAAGGCTGTTGGGCAGGTTAGGATACACGCAGGGTCTTAGCCATTGGAGAGTTGGATAATGAAGCAATGATCTAACTCTCAATATAGTGCAAGAGCAACTGTTCTTTAAAATGATGTATGTATTCTGCCCATAGACAGTCTATGATGTCACTGATGCACAATTTGTCGTGTTGTTCAGTCACCTCATTTATGCAGCTCAGAAAGGAAATGTTTACGGTGAACACACTGTTAAACTAAGTTTTCCCTGACTGCTAATCATCACCGAAAACAATGTTTCTGAAAGTGTAAACACTCTCCAAGTGTTATAAAAGCTAATTGTTCTACCTAAAACACTGTTTGGTTGTCAATTTGGCTGCTTTTAAAAATTAAAAAGCTACATTTACAAATCTGCCTGTGTCCATGTGGACAAGTCCTAACAAAAAGCCAAAGATTCAGCAGCCTTCCTTTTCCATTTTTATTCTGTCGAAGAAGCAGTGCTATTTATAATGATGAACTGCAGATGGGAGCAATGCTAGCACCCACTTAGCTTAAAACAAGGATTAAAATGAGGAGCCAAACTAATAGTTAAGCAAATAACTGTCTGTGTAGTCAATCATTCAGAATTGGCTGCAAATGGCCTCCTTTTGGCTCTGCAGCCTGTCTCTGCTGCACCCTGCCTACTGAATGAACAAATATTATTGGTGTGTGAATGGTTGATTTGTGCCAGCCACCTCCACCTTGTTACGGGACAATTTTCTTGCATGAGTGCGAGACAAAATGGCACCCACTGGACCGATTCCAAGAAGATAAACCCTTTTCTACCCTGATCATCAGCCAAGGTGAAGGAAGAATTTACTCTCACATTTTGGGCACTTATCCATTTACCCCAAGTAAACCTGGGGAGTGATGAAAGCGTCCTTGTCAACTATGCCCTTCACTTTGGCTTAAGGCCATGTCTTCTCAAGGACTGGGAATGAAGACTGACAGGTTGGACGGTTTTCAGATGAAAGATGAAATGCTATTCAGGCCAACCTTACAAAAGAAGGATAAACTTGTTAAAGATGTAACATTCCTACATTTTAGTTTTAGGGTATGACATTTACATTTATATCTGAATCATATCACACTTTAACTTTTGATATTCAGATACAGTAGACCTGCTCCATCAAATCAGTCACATAGACCCCAAAATACACATTGAGTTATAGTCACATTTTGAAAGAGTTTCTTAGATTTGCTATTGTATCATGTTGTTTTTGTTCTGCTACCCCTTGCCCTTATTGTTCGAATATGGTAATTAAAGTTTCATATTCTGAAAGCCATTTCTTTGTTTGTTTGAACCAACCAAAACCCTAAAATGACCGAAAAACGACATCCGACTGATTTCGATACAGCGAACGCATATTAAAAAATGTCTCTATTGTCAATATTTGTAATACCATTGGGGGTATATTCTCTAAATTCCTCCTCTATTATCCCTCAATGCTCTCTTAGGAAAAGTACATTGACTATGTGAATATTGTTTTTCCTTTATCTCCGTGTTTTTTATTTCAACCCTAAAACTTTGTTGAACATTTGAACTTTTGCGAGGACAATGCCTCAAACTTTCTACATGTGAAATAATGCCTTGTCCGACCAACCAACCAAAGATATTTCAGAAGGAGTTCTATTGAACAATGGTTCATCCAATCACCTGACAAGTATTTTAGAATTTCTGAATATCTTTTACCAAACTATTTCCATTGACAGCTACATACTGTAGTTCCGTGTACCGTGTGGCTACATGGCAGAATTAAGTGTCAAAAGTTAGATGTTTGATTTATGTTCCCACTTTAAACCCCTTCTACCACTTTGAGATGATTTTCAAGCAATGAAAGGTGTTTATTATTATTATTATTATTATTATTATTATTATTATTATTATTATTATTAATAATACGTTTCCTTGAACTACATTTGTAGGTGAACCGGTCGGAAATGTAGGATGGAAAATGTTGCCTGTTTATCATGCACATAATGCAAGCACTGCCAGAACTTCCAAAATATCCTAATTAACAGTGTCCCCAAGGCATTTCTGAAAGGTTAAATCTGTCGCCCCTGGAGAATTGGAAAGTATTTAACTAACAATGTGACCCTGCTCTGTTGGCCATAAGGTTTTCAAAGCAGTTCAGGTTGTCACCTGTCAGGGGGCGATGCACCCGCTAGGCAAGCATCTGTTTCTCTGACACACGCACACACCTCACGCAAAGGAAATGACTCTCTTTGGATACAAATGCAGATGCTCCGTGCCCTCCGTGTCTAACCTCCTGCACCTGTCCTTTCTTGTCCACAGTGCTAAAGTCCACGGCCTCTAAAGTGCTGCAGCAGATGGGAGCTGATTCCCGGACTCACCTCCTGACTCTCCTTTTGTCTACTCGTTTACCCTCCAGGCACCTTTGCCCATACTGGCATACAATTACAGTAGCTAATTATTTTAAACTTTTTGGAGAAGTTGGGGAATGGAAAAAATGCGTATCCTTATATTGTACAATGTCTATTACGCACCTTACTTGTTGTGTCGTGTCTGAGCTGTTTGTGTTCTGTGTTGTATTTGATAAATGTAATCAAGATATTATAATTTAATAACTTTCTCTAGTTTAAAAATGTTGCTAAAAAAATAGTTTAATTTACAATTAACACAACATGATGTTATTGGAAAGAACAATTAGAATTGTAAAGGAATATATAATGAATTCAGCGTTGGGAAGGAGGGTAACTTTAAATGTATTCTGTTGCAATTACTTAAAAATATGCTCCTAATTATCCTAATTCCCTAATTATTAAGTATTTAAGTAACTTTGTTCTCTTGTTAATAATTGGCAATTTAGAGAAACGTAACAGTAATCTGATTATGTTTGTTTCTTATGTGACTGTAAGGGAATGAAGTTACCTATTTGTTTCATGATTACATGCTCCAGTTACATGTAATCTCCCCAAGCCAGAATGAAATGTTGATGTTAATGAGTATTCTAGCACGTTGAGTGGTAATCTTTCCAATAGTTAATTTAAGATTTCACTCAAAAGCTAAGTGGTGGACTGGCTGGTTTTTGCTGCAATGCCAAAGTGATGCCACAACACTATAGCATATTGAATATATTAAATAGTTGTTTAAATACGTGGAAGCATACTTTTATCTGTTTCAATATATTAGGTTTTCAGTGTATGTTTACATTCTACAAACCTGTACTGATCAAACAATGTTGAAACTCATGGGCAATAAGTCTGACTACAAATGAGCAACTTGGGTAAATGACCAATACTACAGTTATACAGTATGTTCTGTCACAAACTGAAACGCTCTTGTTTTTGCTTGTACCTTGGCCATTAAGTACAACAAATATGCATTAGTGCAGCTTCAAAGCAACATTTCTATTACACAACTCCTTTTCATTTGCCATTAAAACATGACTCTTTCTTTAACAGCATTCTTTACTGTGTATGTAGCCAAGTGCAACTACTTAACCTTTGATGTGCAAAGTTACAGTAAACTCAGCTTTTTATTTAAGCTTTCACTTTCCTAACTCGTAAAACTTCTTGCATACAGACGGGGCAGGAGGTGGGTCGCGTCTCAATGTTCTAATGCTAAAGTCACTTTCAAAGTTCTATCAAAAACAAACACCTTCTGCTTTTTTGTACAACCTTTAATTGGGGGCGTAGGCTAATTATCTATAAATAATAATGTCATGATAACATTTAGATAGCTTCGTCATGCTTTTAATTCAAGGCCATTTCTTATATTTTCCTCTTTACTATCATGGTGGCCTTTATTTTCTCTCTTTTTAAACTTTGTGGTAGCTTTGTGTCCTGTTTTGGTTTAACACACACAATTTTATGAACATGAACAGGTTCAAATTCCAAATAAAAAAATAACAAATGAACCAATGAAAATGTCAGATTCAGGCAGTAAACGTATAGATTTACACTATAAGTATTAACCCACAGAACAGTACAGTTTACAAAGAAGAAATCAAATCGGATCCTTTTACAACAAACACAATATGCTCTTTTTGGATTTGGGTTACAGTGTTATCCTGTTTGTAATCCACTAGTTTCTAAAATGTACAGATGATCTGATTATGTCTGTTTTATGTAACTGTAAAGAAATACAGTTACTTTTCGTGATCCTAAGAACATAATCCCGTTACATGTCAACAATCTGTTACTCCCCAACATACAAAACATGTGGCATTGATATGGGGATCACTCTTTACCTTCGTGCTTTCCCGTTTACTTCCCTCCTGTGTAGATTCACCTTTGATAAAAAAAAAGTTGCATACCATACTTGTTTTCTTTGCTTGCAAATGACAGGGTGTGTGTGAATGAAATATGTGTTTGATTGTCCAGTATCTCTGTAATATACCACTGAGACTGTGTGCAACGAGTAATCTCCTCAATGAGGCACACTCCTGAACACACACACACGCACGCACGCACGCACGCACGCACGCACGCACGCACGCACGCACACACACACACACACACACACACACACACACACACACACACACACACACACACACACACAGAGTGATATATTACGATACTATCCTACTATCAGTAGGGCTGTCATTATACCAGACTTGCTACTGTGAAAACACAACACCACAGAGCAAGGGCCTGATTAACGTGTGTGTTTGTGTGTGTTGGTCTGATGATTTCTTGTCGGCTTGACACTCTGCATCAAAAGGTAATAAGGTATTGTCTCCCCTCATGCTTTCGTGCCCTTCATAGTCTTTCTTCCCCCTTTTTCCTCACTCATCTCTCAGAATCTTCATTGTTTCTTCAATTCCGGTCTCCCCACTTCTGATATCTCATCCAATTTGTTCTGTCTCATCTCTTTGTTTGTTTAATATATCTTTCCCCTTCCAATTTTCCCCCTTCAGTAATCTCTTTGCCCTATTATTATTTCTTGCCCGCTGTGTCTCTCTTTCTCTCTCTCTCATTTCCTCTGCAGTGCTTTGGCTCAGTTTAAAGGATGCAGGCGAGGACAAGAAAACAACTCTCCACCTGTAAAGCATGTCAAAGGTTCTTCCTCGGTCTATATCACAATGTCCACTGGGATTGTTCTCTCTGTGAATCTCCAGAATTAATGTTCAGGAAGATATTTCAGGTTGCATAGTAAAAGCACTGACCTAATCTTCAGTACACTGCTACTTTTTTTTATCTGATCAAGTATTGCCAGCGTAGATTAACGCACAAAATGGGTCAGAGTAGTAAATGTTCTTCAAGTACAATGACTCCTCACAGAGAAAATTAATACTGGGCAGCTGAGGCTCAGGTGCTGAATTGAAGTCTACTGATAAGTTGTTCATTGGTTCGATCCCCCTTGCAGTCAACATGTCCAATACTCCTTAGGCAAGATACTGAACTAAAAACTCTACAGTCTACAGTGTTGAAATGTAAGTAGCTTTCGATAAAAATGTGTCAGTACTTCTCGTGAAGTAGCAGGACCAAAAACCACCAGACTCAGAGACAGTTTCATTCCACAGGCCATAACACTATTAAACACCTGACCTTGCACTATTTTTCTATCTTTCTTATTTTTTTTTACTATTGTATTTTTATAAAACTCTATGTCTTGTAACTGCACTGTTGAGGAACCTGAGATCTAAGTATTTCATTCATTGCACAACTACACCGTAGTGGTGTATATGATATGAACATAAATCTTGAATCTGGCTTCTTATATGCAGTCTGAATCCAAGAGTTAACTTGTTTGAAATTAATCAAATTTTATAACTATTTTAATTAATCAAACTCTTTTAGCTATCGTTCCTTAGCTTAACCAAGTGGAATGCTTGAATGGTACCTAGTTTGAAGTGTATGGCAACTGACTGATTTGTTGAATTTCTAGTAAGAATTAAAATTGGTTTGTCTTAAAAACATTTCTTAGTTCTTGGAGAAAATGTACCAATCATTTCTGGGTAAAAGCAACCACAACATTAACCAGATTCCTTGGATATACTGTAGCATCCATTATACCCCTCTGTATGCATATTTGGCCATTCAGATGCACTCAACAAATATGGCAACACAAATATCAAAATATCATCCCAAAAATAATAACTGTAAGGGAATACACTCAACTATTTTGTGTCCTGGTTACATAATACCGTTACATGTAACCTGTTACTCCCAAAACCTGTACGTCAACACAACATAACTATGGAAAACAAATCAACTCTGACATCTGCAGCAGATAGTTATGGTCAGGTTTTATTAAGACTTTGTAAAATGTGTGTTTCATAAGTATAGTCAACTGTATATTCATTATGAAGGCTGTAATTTGTCATTGTATTGAGCAGTGGTGTTTCTTATATTTTTTTACCCAAGTTATGGCAATGACAATAGGCCATTATACCAATAAAGTTAGGATTTATGACAAGGCTGTTGTATAAAGGTCCATTCAGACTGGATTTATGTCTCGAGTGGAGGTGGGGAAATTATAACATTACATTTACTGATGAGTGTTCTTAAACCTGACTCGGGACATACTGTATGTGGATAATATTTCAACTCCAACCCAGGTCTAATTACAGCAACAATTACCTTTGCTTTTCCTGTCATCTAAAATGTGTTTCTTATATTTTTAAGCAGCTTTCTCAGCTTCTACTGCATGGATTTCATCTTTTTTTAATTGCATCCCCTTGTTATTTACATACATGAAGTAAATAGAGTTTTTGCTAATTTGAAACATGTTTTTACCAAAACATAGGCCAATGTTGGAAATGGCTTCATGGCAAAATGCAGTGCACTATGACTTCCCGTATGTTTCCCTCATAACAGTCAAAAAGGTTAGTGTGGAACATTGGACATCTCTTACCCTCAATGTCAGCCAACTTGGCTGAGAGACGGAAGCTTTTCAAGCCACCACGATTTCTGTTGCTGCAGTATAAAGTTAACTGTACAAATAAACATTTTGTTTATAGTGAAAAAGACAGCCTTCATTTTATAGGGCTAATTGAGCAGTCTGTAATGATTGGGTACCACAAACGCTAGCTAGCAATGCCCGACATCTAGTTAGCTAACAGCGGCAGTCGCCCCTTCCAGTTATAGCACAGCAGCCAAGTGCAATTAGAGACAGCATTACATGATTGAAATTCAAACATCGCACAATGTACTCTCAGCACAAACACACAGTGTACTAAATGAAGTGTGCAAGTTCAGACAAAGCTGAATGTTTCTGTTCATAACATACCACAAACTGTAATTTCTCACAGATGGCTTTAGATGGACCTTATAAATCCTTAAGTGAGTACAAACTCTACATATTTAGTAATGGCACTGAATTAATAGGATACATAGTGACATTTTAAAATTGAATTAGCAATAAAAAGCATTAAGTTTGATGCAAGATAATTAATATGAGCAAATATACACAACAACTAATTTTACAACTTTAGAAAAGATGCATCACGGTTTTTTTTCTAGAAATGATAGTTGCTTTCCAGCTTGAGTTTTATTTAGACGTGTTGAACATTGTTTAGCCTGTATTATTTTGTAGAACTCTCCTGACGTCGGCAGAATCCCCAGCTGGGATGAAAAGCTCATCCGTAATTCCAGCCAGTCATCCAGATGGTAAAATAATTTAGTGGGGGACTGTGTTAAACCAGGGACTCCCACACACATTTAGCCCACAGCACAGAAGAGCCGTCCTCTCTCCATTGTGGCTCTATATATTTGTAACACCAGATGCTGCAGCTTCTGCACGCTAAGTTTTTTTGAGTTCTGCTTAAATGCATTTTCTGTTGCTTCCTCCACATAGGGATCATCCTGTTCCTGTACTCCCTAGATTCTCAAAGTCAGACATATTTAGCTACTTTCTGTAGCTGCTTTCCTCATGTTGTCAAGTCTGAGTCAAACTGAGAGTTGAAACTCATTTTTGCTAAGAAACCAGTAGCTTATGTTGACTTACCTTTTTGGTGATCCTATGCATAATTGTAGTCACCAAAAGGAATTTTAAATTCCTTTTCGTTTACTCAGTTACATCCCCCATTAATATTGAATTTTATTCTCAAACAGATACAAAACACAATAGATGACAAGACATAATGAAGCTACTGTATGTGAAATGGCTATGTAAAGCTTTAAAATAGGGAGCCAAAACACTACAAAGAAAATATTTAAAATATATATAACTTCGTATAGAGTTTGAGAGAGTTCACGTAATTTACAGAAACAAAATGCCTTTAGGACTAAACTCATCCAACCTTACCTTACACCCTTTAAAAGCCTGAGCAGTGGTTTAAAATGGGGAAGATATAAAACATAGGAGAAAATAATGGTACAAATTAAAGTACATTTTCCAGAAATGTAATGTAATTTTTATAGTGTTATCAATCTCATTCCAGGTACCTGAGGACCTTTGCAAACCACACTAAGACTGGTATCTAAGTTTACATTCATACGTTACCTTGCATGTCCTGCTAGCGCTATAGAAAAATACATTTAATTCACTTGACAAGAGTCATTTGATTGGTGCAACATCTGTTTGGGGACACTACAAATTGTGAGTGGACTTGAATCTAATAGTGTGCCTTCACATTTTTCTGTGCTCAACCTTGCATCTCTAAAACCCTTTATGACAACAAACTACACTAAAAGTCCCACATTTCAGGCCCTGTTCCATCCTCCTGTTCTATTCACAGCACACGCTGGTACTTGAACTCTGTTTAGCTCCTGTTCCAAAGCCTTCATGTCTCAAGGCTTGTGTCTGTAACTCCCTTTCTGAATGCATTTTTAGGCCCTTGTAGCTCATCCAGAATTCTCAAGCCAAAGCTTGTCTGAAACCTCCCAAAATGTTGCTGCCATATAACTCCTCTAAACCCTTTTCCACCGGCTGCTGGTCTATGTTAGAAACACTGCTGCTGCTGCTGCTGCTGCTTATAAAACCACCCTTGGGAGATTGATCCAACCCAACAGTTTGGCCTGGATTCTGCACCCGGTACTCTCGGGACTCTGTTTCTTGCCCAGTCATGGCTCCTTCCCCATGGGCACCACAGTTTAGTAGAGGAATTAAAAAAAAGTAGAACACAACTTCCAGCTCTTGTCAGACACTTTATTATATTTATTGGACGTTACAGTCGGGGAATTGGCGTTTTGCTGAGACACCGTAATGACGGAGCCTCTGCACAAACCAGCTCTCAGTTTCTGTCCCCCGAACCACTCGTTTTAGCAACAGAAAGTTGGCAATCAAGCAGTCAGCAACACACAACCAGTTACATTTCTTGCTGAGAAGCAGGCTAAAAAGGCCTCAGTCAGATAAGGATTTAGTCTTTGACTCAGCTTAATTGTCCTATCATTATCTGAACGAGATAATGTTTACCACCTTGCTTTATGCATATTTAGAACATGGAATAAGTGCTTGTCTGTACAGAGAAACATGAGCAGAGGAAAGGACAGTGGTGACTTAATTGGAGAATAGTTTAATAAACCTATCCAATCCCAAGTATAACTAAATTGTATAATGACTGGTCACCTTCCTTTAATAATGATAGAAAAGAAAATACAGACCCTTTGGATTTTAACCAAAAGGTCTGTATTTTCTTTTTTAGGCAGAAATGGAATCACCTATTCCATTTCTGGCTATATTTTGATATGTGTTTAAGTGTTGATATTATATAGATGGGTAAATATATACATACAATCTTTGCTTTATGGTATGTTATGAAGCTCTGTGGTCAGATAGTCTGAAATTTGATGACTGCTTATTATTTCCAGAGATGTGACAAAGCAGAAAAAGTCTCAAAAGTGTTCCCTGTTTTGGTTATTGAAAGGATCAAAACATCAACCACAGAAAATGATTTTGCAGTGGTCTTTACACAACCTTCAATTTTAAAAGATTGACATATTTAAAGGAAAATGCTTGTTTTTCCTCCACTCGTTTTGGAATGATGTTCCTGCATTTATCATTACTTTACAGAAAATCCATTTCTTCCAATCCTGCCTGTCTGCCAAACCTCGGGCCCATCCCTGAATTCTGGCTCCACCCCCTACACACCCTATTTTTAGACTGCTGACAGGATGGATGTTACTTTTTAACCGTCTTGGCTAATTATATCACTCACTGCGCATTGCACTCTGAAGGACTGACTCTTTATCCAGTAGATGCTCGAGGAAACTTTTACTCTTGAACCCACTGCGGGTCGCTCTGGATAAAAGCATCTGCTAAATGCTTAAATATAAATTATAATTAGAGTTTGGGAACACATCTGCTTTTGCATGCCTCATTTACAGAGCCTTATTTTTCTATCCCAAGGGCCATCAGCTGGTACACTCATAAAGAGCAAACAGCATAAAACAGAGTGGCACGGCAAGAACTATTTTTGATGAATGTGGATAACTGCAAGCCTCATATATCAATTAAGTTTCACTGGGAGTCACTTTTTAAAACATGGAGGGGAAATAAGTACTAACAAGTGAAAACTGTATGCTAGATGAATGCTGCAACATAACACTTGATTAATAATAGATTTGTTGTTAAACTAACTTAAGAAACATTGCATTTAAAAAAAGTTTAAACTGCTTCCAGGTCAAATTAGTCACTACAGCAGATGATGATTTTTATCAACCATTTTTCCCATTACACATTAATTCAACCATTAGGAAACAAACTCAAGAACATAAGCGTTAGTTCACATAATTGCTACAGATTTTATTGGCCAACGTGCAGTGGGATTTTTATTTTATTTTTTCCAGTCTGCAATAAAAAACGTGTAGACTTTTTGCTGTCCTGATGTCAATGGGGCACTTGTTTCGCCATTTTGGAGCCAGGACAGCGAAATGGTGTGTTTTTGTTGAGGGGTATTTGGGTCTAACCATGGATGTATAAAGACAACTGGATACAGCCTCAGGGCTTCACCTATTACAATGAATGTTGCCTGACTCCCGAGAACAAAAGTATTATTATCTTGGCCCATAGAGTACTAACATGGGTATTTGATTTATCTAAAATAAAAATCTGATGATTTACAGACGTCTCCCTCCCAATGTTAACTAATCTTATTGAGCCCAATGACATCACGAACAGTCACGGAAGTGTAAGTATCACTGTTGGGCCACTAGGAACATTTGCCCTCCGCCACACTCCCTGGGTTCTTGGGTTCTAGTGACTAGTGAGCAAATTGCACCTGCTGGAGTGTGTGGTTTAACCGTGGCATGGATGTTGGAAGGACCGGATCCCTCTACAGCAGGGTTGGCCAGTACCAGTGTCTTGGAGCTGATTGGGGCAGTCATTGCAAGCCAGAGAATGGAGCAGAAGAGCGGTGTAGTGTGTAATCTCTCATTCAGATTAACAACTAATTGACATTTATTATATTAATAAAGTAAGGAAATGGTCAGCTTTGCTTTATACTCTCCTGTCGCCAATTCTTCTCGCCCAGAGCTTGCTTGAGGTGAGGCTTTACCATCTTTTGGCATGCTTTGCGTCAGTGCAGCCGGGCAGTGATGTATGGCGCTGGAGGCATATGCAGAGACGGGCGCCATTTGTCAGCACAAGCTGCCCAGGTTGCAGTGGCACACAGCCGGTTGAGGATAGCCAGAGTTTCAGTTTAAGGGCGCATTACGTGACCAGCCATTATCAATCCACTAGACGATGCTGGCCTCAAGCTGCTCTCCCGATGAGCATTCATTTTTACAAAAGCTAGCCCGAGGAAAACCAAGTTCTGCTGCTGCCTGTTGTTGTAGTTTGTCATAGGCTAGATAATTTGTTCTTTTTCCGTCGTGATTTCAATGTCCAGGTGGCACCTGTCTCAGAAAGCAGACAGACATATTTTTCCAAAGGAGTAATGTTAGCAAAAAGTACAATTAAGTACACTTTTAACTTCTTCTGGCATGAGTGAAGACCCAAAATTACCAATGTAACAGGAATACTTAATTGCTATGGGCAAAGGATTTAAACAGCAGTTTTAAAGGTATGATTCTGTCCCAAGCCCCTTGATCACTACATATATTTAAAAGTAAGTAAGAGAGTACACACCAATATAGCATTTGTTAGACTGGTCAAACTTACATTACTTTTTAATTAACAAAATCATTATATTCAAAAGTGGATTTATATTTGAGTGCTTTACGGAATACAAAACTGCTGATGATAAAAAAGCTGAAGCCATCAGACAATTAAATTGATCCTGTTGACATCTTCAGTCTCCCCTTTGGCTCCTGAGCAACACATTACATTAACTTGCACCAGTTCATGTTCTATTTAACAAAACAGTATTGATCATGCCCTTACTATTAAAGGGGACATTGCGAGAACAGGGATGTTGCTATGTAATTAAAAACAGCTCATCTAACATCATCCTTCAAAAGGGATATTGCCCACTAAGCAGCACCTTCATCTCATGCGTTGTCCCTCTTCTGAACTTTGTTGTCTAAGTTCCTTCTGTATAACATGACACAAAGTCGACAAATGCTGCCTGATGGGGCCTGGCCGGGGCTACGGAGCATAAAATGTCCACGTAAGGGTTTTTCAGAGCCTGGGGATGAGGTTGGTGATCAAAAAGACAGATTTCTAACAACGCTGAATGTCCCCTACAGAGAACAAAAAGCATATAGGCCTGACATGTAGTGTCATTATTTCAAGTCGTTACTGAAAACCAGGGTTGGCATTTTCAAAAATAAATCTAAATAGTCTTAGCTCTACTCTATGACCTTATTGCATTTGTGCTTGCATGTCTAAATGTCATTAGTCATGGGACAATGTTCTCTAAAGAACCCAGTGACGTGTCTGTTCTTTTTTGTGTGTCTCAACCTTTATGTTTCAAGGTTTCAAGGTTTTATTGGTCATATGCACAGCATATACAACGTATATTGTCAAGTGTTCCGTCTTTTTTGGCTGTGCTTAACCCCCACTTGATAGGGAGGCACCAATTCTGAATGTTTTAACTGGGTTTCACTCAATGACCAGGCTTCTTGTATCTTTATCCGATTTATTCCTTTTGTAGCCCAGACAGCACAGGTGAAAAACCTTAAAAACCAGAGAACACCAACCATTTACAAATTTGCACATCTCTTATACAAATAGGCACAGGAATCAACAATGATCAATTATCAAAATGTTTGACTTGACACACATGTATAAATAACCACATAATATATATAAATAAATAACCACATGTATATAAATAAACACATTTGTTAAGCTAATCATTTTAGCTTGAATCCATCACCGATATTAAATTAGCCTACATTTTCTAACTACGAGAACCACAATGAGTGACTGATCAACCACATGGATCACTAAACAGTTAAATTGTTAGCAGCCTGTTTAGCACACCATTTTTTCCCATATAAATATTTACAAATATTTACAATACATATTCACTCCCACCAAGTTACAATGTGCAATTTCAGCAATTCATTTTAGACAAACTTCATGATCTAGGACTATGCACGTTTTAAACCATGGCTTTATGCCAATCCATCACAGCAGTATTCCATATCAAAGAGCTAAATCACTGAATTAAGCAAACTACAATAAAACTGACTAACCAACGTTTCCACAATACATTCTGCACTACCCGTGAATATTTACAACACAAAAGCAGATACTACCGTGCACAAACACAAATGACTTTCCCGCGGCAGCATTCAAATGCGTCGTCGGCGTCCATCAAACAATCAACAAGTGGCACTCGCAACAAAGTCTTAACGTAGCGATCTTACCGGCTGTCTGTTCAGTCTTTGAATAATTGGTACCAGATTCAGCACAACTTCGGAAGAGCTCGATGAGAATGCCGCCTCTTACTCTCCTCGTGCTTTACTGACGTTTGTCTTTTTAAACAGATATTAAGCCGGAACTGCGTGCGTCTTCTTTTCCTGCTCGAGTGTTCCCATGCGAGTGATAATTAGTTCCGCTTGACTGCCGACGACGAAAAAGGGGCGTTCACCGTGACACCTCCCACTCAACCTTTTTGTCCTTGGACAGATAGGTTGCAAACTTTAAGGTGAACCTAAACAGTGAGGATTCTGCTCTTCTACAGGGAGAAGGACTACCAGCCGTCTGACATCTCTTCGCAATACCACCCCATTTGACTCCTCTGACCTCTCTGAGGACTTGGTCGCTGGCCTTTGATGCTGAACGGAGGCACAGTTGCTTGGTGTGACAAGAATCTCAACATCTCTCACGATGTCCTTTGAGTCGGGAGCTACAGTGACGACTCTGCCGAGCCTAAAATGACCAAACCTTGAGGGGGTGGCCCCTGATGGCAGCGAATCTCTAATAGGCCATTAGAAAGCTCTCTGTGGACAGACTACTGGCGAGATCTATGTGCAGAGCCCGGCTCGCCATGCAGCAAAAGACGACCCCCCATACTTTCATAGATACTCTTCTTTTGATGTCATCTCTCACCAGGTATGGTCCAAACAAGTCAACAGATATAAACTGGAATGGCGCAGCAGGTCTTGACCTTTCTACTGGCAGATCACCCATCACTTGTTGGCATACTTGAGCTCTTGCCTTCCTGCAGTGGATGCACTGGTTGACAACTTTCTGGGCCAGCCTTCTACCTTGGATGACCCAAGCCTTTTGCCGCATCCTTAACAGAGTCCCGGCAACCCCTTCATGACCTTCCTGATGACTTTGGCGTGCCAGTAGAGTTCCTAGCCAGGTGTCGAAAGGAACCAGTGGAACAGCCAAGCAGTCTTCTTTGAAATACTGTATTCGGCCTCCACACAGTAACAGCCCACTAGCTCCATCCTTGTACACAACCAGCCGGTCTGTTGTGGTGCTGGGGAAGGTAACTCCTTCTTGTGCTGCTAAACACAGATCTCGGAATGAGTCCTCCCTCTCGGCCGCAGTGATGATGCCAACCAATGGGACTGCCTCCCACTTTGGTCTTCCCCTGGCTCTACAATGAAGAAACTTCTTTGCCGCCCTCCAGACCAGCGCTAGTGACTTCATTAGTCGTGTTAGCCTACTGAACCGCTTGATATCCAACAGGCTTGAAGCTGCAACCTCGGCTGGTGGCCTGTGCAGATCCGCGGAGGTCAAAGTTGGATCCTGCTTGGGCTCCTGCCTTGACTCCTGCTTGGGCTCCTGCTTTGCTCCAGCCCGGGTAAGGGCAGCCACAAAAGCCTTCTTTTGGATGCGTGTGAGGTTCTCTCTCGCTTCGGCAGCAACATCCTTGGCGGACTTCACTGGCCACTCACTCTCTGGGAGACTTAAGAACTTAGGACCCAGCTGCCACTCTGTGCCTTCATCCAACTCTCTGGGGCTTGCCCCTCTGGAAATAATATCCGCTATGTTGAGTGGGCCAGGAATCCACCACCAGTCTTGGACGTTCGTGCTGCCTTGAATTTCCCCAATTCTATTTGCGAAGAACGTCTGGTAGCCGTAGCTTTCGCGTTGGAGAGCCCCCAGGACTGTCTGGCTATCAACCAGGTGGTACCACCTCTCCACACAAATTCTGCAGTGCTTCTGGAAATACTTCTTCAGACGGGCAGCGTAGACAGCTCCACAAACTTCAGCCTTGACAGCGTCCCCCTTATGGTCTAACGGCGTCAGCCTGGCTTTGGATTCAACTAGCCGTATGGTCACGTCTTGTGGCAATTTCCACCGCAGGTACAACACAGCGCCGTACGAGCGCTCACTACCATCGGAGAATGTGATACCGCAGGGCTCAGCGGATGGGTCAGGAGGTGTCAAGGCTCTGACGAAACTCACCCGACCGAGCTCAGCATAGTCCTCAAAGAGGCAGACGGCATCTTCCCGGAGGCCCTCAGGCAAAGGTACGTCCCATGTATTTTCTGATGGACTATATTTGCCCTTTGCTTCTTGGAAAGCTCTCCTCACCAAGATGGCTCCCTTCTGCTTGACAGGCGTCACAAGACCAAGGGGATCGTCCAGTCCAGAGACTTGACTTAGGAGCTCTCTACGAGTGAGTGGATTTGGCACCCGTGCCCTTACTTCATCTTGCAACAGGTTTTCTCTCAATCTCATTTTCTTTTTCTTTTTAGAGAAGTTCACAGCCACCATCATGCGAAGTTTGTCACTCTCTGGGTCATACCCAAGACCCAGAGCTTTATTGTTCTCTTCGGAGAGTTGGTTTGGAAGGACCATCACTGAGGGTTCTTTCCTCTCCAGGTCTCTGTGTCCTGGCCTCCCACTTTGGCCAGAGTAGACCCACGGCTTCATGTAGAATCCGCCGGCTTCCAGGATCTTTTTGACATTAGCTGTTATTTGCTTGAGCTGACTCGGGTCGTTGTGCGAAGTCAGGACATCATCGACATAGGCGTCTTGTTCCAGCACACGGCGCTCTTCTGCAAGGTGGTTGAACATTGGCAGATTCGCCGTCTCACGCATGGCGACTTGTGCGATGCAGCCTGCCGGCTTATCTCCGATGTTGACCCTCGTAATCGCCTTTTCAGTCCTCATGAATGTTGCTTCGACAGCCCTCCTATTGTTGGGCAATGTTACTGGATCCTCTATCCAGGGATATTTCGCATGCCAATGTGGCTTCTCACTGTGACGATCTCCGGTTACATACGTCAACCCACTCTTTATTTGCTCCAGCTCCCGCTCCTCAGAAATGGTCATCTCTTTCCCCCCAGGTTGACAATGTCCACATCTACAGCCGCCGCACCTGGGCTCACAGGCAGCCCCAATGCTGTCCCACCTCCACCAGTCCAGGAAGTCTTTGCTGGCCGCACACGTAGTGGCTTGGGTGAGTGGAGGCTGTTCAAGTGAGCCTTTACAGATGATTTCCTTATACTCTGCAGCTGCTGTCCGCATGGAGCGTGCAAAATGAGTTCTGGAGCCATGGGCCGTGATTGTAACATCTTCCAAAAGGTCTGGATGAGAACCACCCACTGTCGTCCCAAGGGGACCATCCCACAAGACAAGGTCACCAACGGAGCGCACCTTCTGAGGGACGAGCTGGCCTTCTTTATGGCTGATGAGGAGCTTGATTTTAGTGGGACGGACCAGTTTATGGAGGGGAACGTCAGGAAATATTTTTTGCAGTCTCTTGGGTGGCACGTGCCGATTTACTTCTGCGATGCTATTCAGCCCATAACACACAAGCTGGTGGGATCTCAAAGTTCCCTTTGAAGTTGTGACCCGGATTTTCAGTAGATACCGCTTGGTCTCAACTGTTACTTGCATCCCGCCAACTCCATGGACTATGAGCGTGACATCCTCACTCCGCAAGTTCAGCTCCCAAGCAGCCTCGTGAGTGATGTAATTGGTGTCGGATGCCAAGTCTATCAGGGTCCCAAGCTTCTGCCCAGCATTTGCAGTGACTTCGAGGATCATCATTATGACTGGGAACTCATCAATACCATTCTCCGCCATGACTGAACTGAATGTTTTTGAGACAGAATTACAGAACACATTTCGACACCGCTGAGCCAAGTCGGGGGCCAGGCTTGTCAGGAACTCTTCCTGGGTCTCTGTGTACTTTTTCAATTCGCCTCTTGCAGGGCTCGGCCTCAACTTCCTCAGCCCATCTCTTTCTCTTCCAGCCTTGGAACAGAGGTAATAGTGATGACGTGGGCCTTGAGTGCCCTTACACCCCTCGCTTTTACACAAAAAGGTGGTCTTGCACTCTGCATCATTGCCGTGAACCTCGAGACACCTCCCACAAGCACCAAGTTCCTTAACTGCTTCTTTCTTTTCTGCCACTCTGAGCTCTTTGAACTTCTTGCAGTAATACAGCTTCCTCCCGTGGCCTCTATCTCCACAGACAACACAAGATGCTTGGGAGCTTGAGGAGTTGGTGGACTTTGTTCGGGCGTGCTTTTGTGGGATTCTTGCCTCTCTCTTGCTGGGATCATCCCTTAATTGATCCAATTGCTCATAAATCTTCTCCTGACTTTTCAGAAAACCAAGGAGCATGTCGAACCTGTCTTCAGGTGATACGTCTTCCTTCCCTTTTGATACATAGACCAGCCACTCCTTCTTTAAGCTTTCAGGCAGCTTGCTCTCCAGGGACTTTGTGACGAGAGGATTTTTCAAGGCGCCCGTGTTTCCCAACGCGCTGAGGTCATACAAGGCTTTTCCAACAACCTGGATCAAGTCCACGATCTGCCTGGGTTGGTAGCTTTTCACCGGTGGCAGTGCCTGCAACTCTTCAACAATTTCCAGGGCAATTGCTGTTTTATTTCCAAACCGGTTTTCAAGGACCCGAAAGATTTCATCCGCCGTTCCATATGTTGACAGGCGAAGGTCCCTCGCTACCTTTTCCTCAAGGCTATCCAACAGCTGGAATTTCCTTACCTCCCAGGAGCCGGTAGGTTCCCCTTGCTTTTGGAGTGCCTCCCATTCCTTCTTCCAGAGGTAGAAGTTTCGCTTATTTCCATCAAACTGCGGGAGCACTATTGGCTTCAATTTGATAGCAGGTGTCCGACGTGGCTCTTTTCCTGGGGACCCATCATTCTCCAGCTTCGCCTGTAATAGGGTGGCTTTCTCTGAAATCAAGTCAAGCAGCCAACCTTCCACACGCCTCATGCGCTGCTGGAAGTCAGGCCGCTCTTCATCTGGGACCCAGCGAGTCCATTTGCGGATGGCTTCTTTTCCTGCTCTCACCAGCCCCTCAAGGTTACTAAGCATCAATTCATATACCTCCAATTTCAGGCCAGATTCCTTTTTCTGCATCCGCTCACACTCCCTTTCAGCTGCCCCCAGTGCCAGGGACAGTTCAGGGTTGCCAAAACTTCCCCATAGAACCCTCTGGACAGCCTGCTCCACCTCCTCAAGTTTTTCTTCACATTCATCTGATGTCTTCTTAATGTCTGCACTTACGTCCTCTTTGGCCTGCGCTTCTTCCTCAGTCCAGGAAATTTCCACCTCCTCATTTGCCTCCATCACCCGGTCAGCCTCAAGTGCGACCTTGCTGAAGGCTTCCACCAGTTCTTCCGCCGACATTTTCTTGCAAGACTTCAGTAGTGAGTTTGCCAGTCGGGAAAACCGCTGTTTGGCAGTCGTTCTCTCCTTCTTTAACTGCTGCAGAGACTTTGACTCCATTTTGGGCTTTGGAAACGAACTTGGAAAGCTGTGGGCGTGGACTCAGTTGCAGGTGGGCGTGGACTCAGTTGCAGGTGGGCGTAGACTCCGCTGACTTAGTTGCAGGTGGGCGTAGACTCCGCTGACTTAGTTGCACGTGTGTGCCCAACTGCAGAAGCTGTAGCCTGGCTTGCTAGGAGCCTCTTCAACCAGCTCGAGGCGGTTTTTCACTGTCAAGTGTTCCGTCTTTTTTGGCTGTGCTTAACCCCCACTTGATAGGGAGGCACCAATTCTGAATGTTTTAACTGGGTTTCACTCAATGACCAGGCTTCTTGTATCTTTATCCGATTTATTCCTTTTGTAGCCCAGACAGCACAGGTGAAAAACCTTAAAAACCAGAGAACACCAACCATTTACAAATTTGCACATCTCTTATACAAATAGGCACAGGAATCAACAATGATCAATTATCAAAATGTTTGACTTGACACACACATGTATAAATAACCACATAATATATATAAATAAATAACCACATGTATATAAATAAACACATTTGTTAAGCTAATCATTTTAGCTTGAATCCATCACAGATATTAAATTAGCCTACATTTTCTAACTACGAGAACCACAATGAGTGACTGATCAACCACATGGATCACTAAACAGTTAAATTGTTAGCAGCCTGTTTAGCACACCATTTTTTCCCATATAAATATTTACAAATATTTACAATACATATTCACTCCCACCAAGTTACAATGTGCAATTTCAGCAATTCATTTTAGACAAACTTCATGATCTAGGACTATGCACGTTTTAAACCATGGCTTTATGCCAATCCATCACAGCAGTATTCCATATCAAAGAGCTAAATCACTGAATTAAGCAAACTACAATAAAACTGACTAACCAACGTTTCCACAATACATTCTGCACTACCCGTGAATATTTACAACACAAAAGCAGATACTACCGTGCACAAACACAAATGACTTTCCCGCGGCAGCATTCAAATGCGTCGTCGGCGTCCATCAAACAATCAACAAGTGGCACTCGCAACAAAGTCTTAACGTAGCGATCTTACCGGCTGTCTGTTCAGTCTTTGAATAATTGGTACCAGATTCAGCACAACTTCGGAAGAGCTCGATGAGAATGCAGCCTCTTACTCTCCTCGTGCTTTACTGACGTTTGTCTTTTTAAACAGATATTAAGCCGGAACTGCGTGCGTCTTCTTTTCCTGCTCGAGTGTTCCCATGCGAGTGATAATTAGTTCCGCTTGACTGCCGACGACGAAAAAGGGGCGTTCACCGTGACATATATGTTGGCAATGAAAATCTTATGTCCCATGCTCCTCCAACAACTCAACATACATGGTGCAAATAAGATAAATAAAATAGTGCAAAAAGAGAGAAAAATATTTACAGTAACAACAATAAAGATTTGAGGATGTGAAATATATACATATGTGGAATACATTGAGAGTATTTAAATACTTTGCACTGTTGAATGAGGAGGCATGTGAATGTATAAGACTGAATGTACTGTATGTGTGTGTGAGTCTTGCTTGTAATCATATGCGTACATGAAGGTTAGCATAGTCCCCGCAGTTTGGTGTGTTTAGACACTCGCTGTTGATTAACTGTGTTGAAAAAGCCAACATCTATGTCACAAAATGCCAACTGTACATGTGTTTCTGTGTGTGTGTGGTAAAAAGGGAATTAAAAAGTACACCTGGGAAAGGACCTAGCAAATTTAGCTTGTGAATGTTCCATATGCATGAGTTAGCCTCAGTGTCATAATGTAATATATTACATTTCTCGAGTAGGAGTGTGATTGCGTGTCCCTGTTAGTAACAGGAATACTTAATCTGTGAGCATACTTTAAGTGTTTCAGACAAAGCGTGTTGCAGGAATGAGTCCCAAAACCCAGATATAAGTAAGCATTTTAACACGTCTGATTCCCTCGTCTCGAAGTCAACGTCTTTCGTAATTTTGGTTAAAGGCTTGAAATGAAGTATGCGGTCGACACAAGCTTTAGAGATGTTTTTGTTTTGTTCTATGTCAAAAACATGTCAGTAAATTTCCCACTGGTGAATGTCCGAAGCTTTTATGTGTCATAAAAACATTGGTTGCTAACTACGCCAGACACGAGTCCGCCTTTAGCTTAGCAGTGGTGATTTGAAGTCATGCAACCATTGAGTTGGTTGTAGCTAAGCGCTACCAATTACACTTCAAAGTTGTGTTGATATGGGGAGATTGTCCTGCTGAACTAAATATCATAAACAGGTGTTTGCCTCAGATCTTTTTGATTTGTATTGAACATGAATATCCCTGCCTTTCCTGACATCATCATCAGACTTTAAGCAGCAACTGTTAAAGGTTATCGATATGCAGTACAGCAGGCTGACATTTACTCAGTGCCCTTACTATCACAGCTCCTATTTGGCCTTTTACAGCAGCAGTTATGTAAAGCAGGACAAGATTTGCACCAGAAAACACGCTTGGTCATGCCCAGCCAGATAACCTTATGCCAGCAAATCTCCACTTCATTTATATTCACCATTTCTTTACTTTACAATTTTTACAAGGCTTTAACAGTGATGTTTTAAACAACTTGGCATTGACATAGTCAATTTCAACCCATAACACAACATTTCTCTAAATAGTATGGTTTGAAAAAATGTCATCTCAGCTTTGAAAATAGCTGAAGCCCGACTATTCAACATCAAAATCCTCACTGGGCCGGGAATGAAGTCAGATAAAGTGAAAAAAAGATCATGTTGATGGATCATGATTTTAATATTACTTCATTTGTATATCTTCTTATCAGGTCAGGTGGACTTTGCCACAAAACATTTCTAACACTATCACAGATGAGTTATGTACCATCCATCTGGTTACCGTTACTGTAATAAAACAAACTTACAAAAATGCTGCTCAGGGGGCAGTAATAAGGTCTAAATCATAAATGAACTTTCTCTGTGTTGGATACACATGAAGTATCCTTGCTCCTGCAAAAGATGTAGCTTATGTAAGGTAATTAAGTATCCCCTGGGCTACAAACACGTTTACATTTTACCTACACAAACTGTTAATATGGCCTGATTTAGTTGGTGACAGCTATACACAAAATGAATGGAAGTAGCCTCCATTAGTGTTGCGTTCTTACAACGGCCAACAGAGGGCGACTCAACTAGTTGCAAAAATAAATCAGATTGTATAAAAGTCTATGAGACAAATGACCCTCCTCACTTCACTTATTACCTCATGAAACATTTTCCTTGGGAGTGTTTGGTGTCTAAACCGACAGCATGATTTTCATTTTGTAAATGGTGGTATTTACACAATAATAGATAATGAAGCAGGCCAGGCTAAGACTGTTGAAGCTATTTTTAGTGGCCAAAGCATGGTACTACAACTGCTGTGTCAGTATTAACTGCGCCATTAAGCCCAAAAATACTTTTCTATTGCCTAACATTGGGAAAGAGGCATCGAAATGAGCAGGGTAATTTTGAATCTACTGTCGCTCCATTCTGGCTTCATGCGCCACTGAACAACTTCCTTAGGAATCAACGGTGCCCCGGCTCCGACGCTGTATCCAGTTCTCTTCATGCAACCACAATGTGGCTATATCATGATTGAAGAGTGGATACCACTGTGCTTTGTCAATCTTGCTAAAGTCATAGCATTGTTTCCCTCCCGATATACAGCCTTACCCCAAAATATGGCCACCTCTTCCTCCAAAAAACCAACATAGTGACAGTCAAAATGAAAAACTTAAGGCTTCAAAATGGTGGTCCAAAAACCAATGGCTGATGTCACTGTGACTACGTCCACTTCTTTTACACAGTACATAGTGCAAGCATGTTCTTACTTAATATATTTACTTTGCGTTTTTTTTTTAACTGTACAAACTTGTGGTGATGATGAGATGTTAAAACACAACATGTTGATTTTGCCTTTGTTTTTGTTCGGAACAAACAAGAGTTAAGAGGGGATTTAAGGTTTTTTTCTGGCCTAGTGCTAAGAAAGGCTTTGTTAATCTTCGTGCACAGACATGTGAGTGCTATCAATCCTTTCATGAAAAAAAAAAAAAACATTGTATGGAAGGACAACAGAACTTGGTTGACCAAGGCCGACAGAAGCCAGAAAACATCTCAGCTCGAGGATTTATCCTGCAATATGTTCCAGGGTGAAACCAAAAATGAACAGTGACATTGAGACTGAGAGAAACATGATGCAGTGGCACCGTCCACAGAGGAGAGAGCAGCGCCTGCATCCACTGCCAGGTGTTTGGCCCGGTGTCTGAGAAAAAGGAGGTAAACACTCACAGAACCATGATGAAGGGACCACCCACACACATCCATTCATGTGTCCACTCATACAGACATCACATTATGCACAGTGAAGAGATGCAGCAGGAGTCGGTTCATAGAGTTGTGCAGGGATGATGCATTTTTGTAGCGTCAACCAGAAACTAGCTTCGGAAGGGCAACAAAAAGTAATGGGATTTGTCCACTGGATTTTTTTATATTGGAGAAAAATAAGCTCTGTACAAAAATACTTACACATTTTGTTCTGCAGGATAATATCCACAAATTGACACCACTGTTATAACGCGTCACTATCGCTAAGCTAAAGGTGGACTCGTGCCGCCGTGATGCAGTGGTGTGGTCTCATTTAGTCACTTGTAGGCCATTTTGATGAAACATAGAAGCTTTGGACATTCACAAGGGGGGTAAATACTGACATTATTGCATATCTTTGGTTGTAGAATGACACGTGAAAATCTCTTAAGCGTGTGTTAACCACTGACCTTTTTTCAGGCATGACATGATTTTTCTTTGTAAGCAAATGTTTGGAAAATGAAGATTGGGATGAACATTACACGGCATGTTGATGCTGACAGGAGGAAGTTTTGATTTGGGTGAACACTTCATTTCTTAGTGAAACCTTGGATTTTTCTTGACGGAACCACCCAACCTTTTTCGAACAGACGCAAAATCAAACAATGTCCAACATTATGTTCAACCAAATATCACTAAGAAATGTTTTGGGTTAAATTCGGGGCTTCCTCTTATATGTTCTCATCCTCACTATATCTCCACTGAGGCGTCACACTGAGGCTCCATTTCCATCAAGCATGGAGTTACTGGCTCAGCCGTGCAACACCCTGTCAAACATAACTGATGTTGTGGGGAAGTATAGATTTGCTGATGCTGAATGGATATGACAGGTTAGCATTATTAAATTTCACTGCCAGTAGTATGTGATCTCCGAGAGACTATTCACTGTGAACCTTGATAATAACTCACATGGGACGTCCCAGATGACTTAATGCCCAGATATTTAAAAGCTGCCCCCCTCTTGACCTTGGCCTTATGGAGCATCTCTAGAGTTGAGTGATTAAATGTGAAATCTATATGCGTTTTTAATTTGTATCCAAAATAATCTCTTAATCATGACAATTTCCTTAATTTTTGGAAACAAAGAAAAAACAAAGCTAGCACAACAGAGTATTTTATCCAATCAGTTAGACAAATCCCAAATTCATTTATTTTGACATGCTTTTTTCCATTCAGCCCTTGAAGAAAAAGTGTGCAAAGACAGGATGAGTGGAAATAAACAAAAGTAGGATATTGGAATGAAAGTAGTTTTGTTAATAGTGACTATTAGCACCTATGGGTGTTTCTATCAAAAAACGTTTCTTTTGTGTAGTAGCAAAATAACACACTTTATCATTGTGATACTGTATACACCATAGACTGTATATATAGAGCTCCTGCGGTCACGTGACTTTTGGTTGGGAGCCACCATTTTGGCAGTCAACATGACCACCGGTGCCAGTGTTTTCTTACCGAGCGAGTATACTTCTCATTTTAATTCAAGTGAAATTCGGCTTTATAGTACAAAATTAGAGAGATTAAATATAAGCGACCCATATAATTCACCCGGTGTGCTTTTCAAGAGCATAACCTCCTGCTCTGAAGACGATGTACCCGACTTGCGCTACGCAGACATCCACAGCTATCTTGTAAAATAAGCTTTCATGCATACAATACTGATGGCAGTTTGACATGTTTACATGTTTACAGTTTGACATGTTTAATGGAAATCATATGATATTAGCCTTCATTAAATGACTGGTGTGACGTTATTGTTTATAACCATATCACGGCAGTTAACTATTTGAAATAAAATAATCTGAATAACACACCGATCACAAGTAGACCCAACATGTAATCAGACAGGAGTTTGATCTACCCACCTTTGACGGATGGCTTCTGCAGATATCTTTGCCTGCTCTACTTTGTGCAGTTTAGCCTTCTGCCTTCTGTTAAAAACCTCCAGTCTCGTTTTATGTCTCCTCTTCTCTGGAGATGGAAGGTAATCGAAAATTGAGGGGATAAAATCCGGACTCAACGGATTATCACTCTTTCTCCCTACAAAATAAGAAGGAATATTTCAACACGGGTTTGTTTACCACTAGCTTGCTACAAGCTAACTTGCTAACTGGCTAGGCTGCGCCAGAGCCACACTTGTTGAGTTAAAAAGGGACATCACAGTGTCCGTTAGCTATAATAACTGGGTGCTACTTCTTAAATTAAACTAATTAAATTTAATTAAACTGACCAGAAACTTTTTGTAGCATTGTACTGTATTCCTTCACCCACCTGATATGAAGTGATCACTGCATAAGCGAAAGCCAACGGCCGGGGGGTCCCATCTTTCAGTCTTTTTCTGAAGGCTCCTGGCTCTTTTAATCGCTCCAATCCACTTCTCCCTCCTCTCCGCGTCTTTAGGAATGCGATAATACGATACACCTTTCTTTTTCCCACGCCTATTTGTGCAACCTGGTGCACAGCAGTTATCCACCATCCTTGACAGTCTGCCAGTGCCTGTCAATTTACTGCCGCGATGACTGCCAAAATGGCTGCCCCTGTCGTATCTCGTCACGTGACCAGCATATATGACATCATCTGCAGGAGCTCTATTGATGGACAGAGGTTCGTCCGTTAAAAGTGAAGCAAGCGCTAGTCCAGAGCCCCCTGGTGGCTGGCTGCAGTACAATGCGTAGCTCCGCCCATTCCCATGTATTTTCAATGGGCAAGTAACCAACTTTCTATGTCACTTTTCTCACCTAAAACAAATTTTGCATCCACAACTTTTTATTCGAAAAAATAGCTTTCAAGGTGCTTCACATCACACCATTTTTCTTTTTCCCGAGAAATTATTTTCTTTAATGTTATTTTAATAAATATAAAAGGGGCGTGGTTACACTTTGATTGACAGTGCAGCCGCTTGCAACCTCCTTCAACATTTCCAATGTGGTTGTTCCTGTCACAGTGGATAAGATGGACGTTCGGGGACTGGAGAAAACACCTGGGCTATTCTGCCTAAAAGAAAAGGTAAAGGTTTATAGCTGATCACGTAGGCTACTGTTAATGGCTCAGCATACAAAACTAACGTTATTAGTATTATTATTTTTTTTGTCTTTCAACGCGGACATTTCATGACTCCCGTCAATGTTCACGACAGCAGCTCGTCCATGTTTTAAATGGATTAAAGTTTAAACCATACAAACATCGATTCACTCTGTTGAGGTGGCATATTAAGACAATTTGAAAACAGCAAAATAAGCTGAGCCGGCAGACTTGTGTTCAGACTTTATAGATACAGTCAATAGTCTATATATACAGTCTATGATACAGTCTAAGTGGGTGCTAACGTCAATCTTAACTTCACCAACTAGCTATCGCTACTATGAAGGTTAGCTTCTATGCTATCTAACGTTAACGGTAATGTCAATTAAGTTATTAGCTGGTAAACTGGTGTCTACAATCAAAAAATATAAGCTGTCTGAGGTGTATTTCACAAACACAGACAAGAGGTTTGTTTTACATACGTTACACTTACCGGAGAAAATCCAAATACCCAGACCGAACTGGGCACTGTAGTTTCAGCCAGTTTAGCCCCAGAGAGTCGGACTCGGCCTGTGTGTGTGGTGGGGAACGGACGGAGAAGGGGGCGTGTTTCACTCGATAAGGGGCGTGTTTCACTCGATGAGTGGGCGGGTCTGATCGCGACCTCCTCTTCACTGCGCATGCTTCAGATTCTACTGCGCAAGCGTACTTCGAACTGGCTCCAAATTTTCAAAGATGGCGTCGCCTCGGTTGCTTCAATTCTATAGAACACAGCTGAATGGAGCCACTCTGTCCATCTATATATACAGTCTATGGCAGGGGTCTCAAACTCAATTTACCCGGGGGCCGTTAGAGGTAGAGTCTGGGTGAGGCTGGGCCGCATCAGGTTCCCCACAAGAAAAGTACTAAAAAACATTCCAATGTTATCAAATGTCTTTATTTTTATTTTTTAACACAAAATAAGATGAAAAAATAAATGAACAAATTCATAAGAAAAAAACCAATCAATCAGTAAAAAATAAATAAAATAATAATAATAATAATAATAATACAGCAGATATAGAAGAAACCACATATAGTTGCTGACTAGAGAAATGTAATTATTATTATTCAGATTCAAATATCTGTATTAACAGTTCTTTAACATTTAACTTTCTGAACATGAATGGAACATTGAACATAAACTGTTCTGAACATGGCTTCTTCTGCCTACTTCTTGCTGCTAGAGATCTGGCAGCGCTTCCTCTCGCATAGCCGAGCCACATTTGGCTTAAGCAGGGATGAAGCAGTTGAGACCCTCAGTAGGGCTTGAAGATGCTCATCAGTAAGTCTGGACCTGTACTTGGACTTATTGAAGTTCAACATAGAGAAGAGCTTTTCGCACAAGTATGTGCTCCCAAAAAGACACATGGTCCGCTTGAACATTCGTGAAAGCTCAGGGAAGCTGGGGGGCAATTCTCTCAAAAATTGCCCGAGCTTGTCTGCTTTTCCACTCACCTCCCTGAACTTGGCTTTGAGTTCAGAGTTGCATTTGAAGCACAGGAGGGGCATCTTGCACATCAAAGGAGAAGGGGTCCGCAAAAATTTGAAATGTGGCTCTGTGCGTCTTGAAGTCTGCAAATCTGTGATCAAATTCCTCCTGTAGCTTCAAAATGACCTCCACATACTCCTCACCACTGAATGGTGTGCCTGCATCCATGAGTGCCTTGCATGCTGGAAAATGGCAAAGGTTTGTCTGAGAAAGCTGGGCTTTCCATAACATAAGCTTTGTAGAGAATGCTCTCACGTTGTCATAGGCAGCACTAACAAGTTGCCCTTGGCCTTGTAACTTCTTGTTCAGTACATTAAGCTCATGTGTGATATCAACAAAAAAAGCTAAGTCCATGAGCCATTTTGGATCACTTAGCACAGGAACAGCAACCCCATCTTTCTCCATGAAGGCTTTCACTTCCGCTCTCAACTCAAAAAATCTCTTCAACATGTTTCCCCTGCTGAGCCAACGTACCTCGGTGAAGTAGAGCACCATATTCTGGCTCCATTTCCTCTAAAAAAGCACGGAACCTTCTGTGCTTTAAGCCCCTGGATCTGATTTGGTTGATGCATTTCACAACGAAAGACATCACATTGTCAAACTTCAGGCATTTGCTGCTAAGAGCCTGCTGATCGATAATGCAGTGCAGAGCAATGGCCTCCTCCACACCTTCCTCTTCCAGTTTTTTTTTAACAAGTGCCACCAGTCCATTTTTCCTCCCTGTCATTGATGGCGGTGGTCTGGCCATGCATTGGAATCACTGTGAGCAACTCCTCTATGACTTCAAAATGGTCATCAACACCACGGACATAGATTGCGAGCTGGGCAGTGTCCGTGATGTCTGTGGTCTCATCAAGAGCGACTGAGTATACACTGAAACTTTTTGCTTTCTCACACAGTTGATCATAAATGTCACTTGACAGGTCAGAAATGCTCTCTGCCACAGTGTTGGCAGAAAGGCTGATGTTGCTAAACTGACCTTTATTTTCTGGACAGGCAATACTTGCAGCCTGTAATATACACTTTTTGACAAATTCACCTTCTGTGAATGGCTTTCCTGCTTTAGCAATCATCTCACTAACCACGTAGCTAGCTTCGACTGCTGCATCATTCTCTCTGGTTGCTTTCTTAAAGAAATCTTGTTGCCTCAGTAGATATGTTTTAAGATTAGCAACCCGGTTGGCTCTCTCATCTCCCTGGTATTTTGCATACTCCTCAACATGTCTAGTTGTGTAATGACGTTTCAAATTGTATTCTTTGTGCACTGCAACTTTCTCTGTGCAAATAAGACACGTCGGGATGCCCCTGTGTTCAACAAAGAAATATTGCACTTCCCACTTTTCCTGAAATTGTCTGTGCTCATCACCAACCTTTCTCTTCACTGCAGGCTTAGAAAAAGACATTTTTGGGGCTGTGTAATATATATTTCCACTTGGTGTCACTGTCGCGTTGAAGTTTCAGTGTTTAGCCGATACGTCTTTTCCGCTTCTTTTTCTGTCCCACTGAGCAGCAATTTCCGCAGCCGCCTCCGCTTCTGAGCCCGCGGCCGATGTCCCGCCCCCGAGAGCAATATACCCCACCGTGATTGGTAGGTTCGTTCAGCTCTGCACACAACACTGAAAAGTGCCATTCGTATCAAACTCGCGGGCCGCATTAACATTAAACTTTCATATTGAGGTGGGGGCCGCAAACTATCGTCTTGAGGGCCGCAGTGGGCCCGCGGGCCGCGAGTTTGAGACCCCTGGTCTATGGTATACACACAATACAATTTAACATTGCATTACATTTTTAAGTATTCTTTACTCTGTGTTTATTGAACGTCTATGTAGTATTTGTAAAATCTTGGTGTGAATACAAGATCTTTGACCACTGAGCTGATGGACCTACTGAGACGTGCCCAGGTGCATCTACTGTCAGGTAATCAGTCCTGTCTGAAACGAGAGGTTTTAGTGAGGGCTCCAACGGTGTGTGTGCTCAAATATCAGTTTTAAAGTTGTGTTAGTGTTTTAGCGGACATTGTGCACGTTTTTTGAATACAAATCTAACTTCTCCTGTTGCTCCCGAGTCCTCTCCGGGTTGTCCAAAACAGCCACAACACCCAATTTAACATTTCAGGAGGGGCCAAGAGGCAATACAGCAGAAGGAAGGTTTTCTAATTTGGGGAATCATTTACATTTATTGTAGGAATGTATTTATGTGTGTTTTGGGGCTAAATTAACAGTTAGGTTAAGTAGAAAAAAATATATTTAGGTAAATTATTTCCTCTATGTTGTCTATGATAATTCACCATACAGTAGTAGTGTTACTGTAACCTGTAACCTGCAAATGGAAGCCTCCAATGTAGTTCCATTAAGACACAGTATAAAAGAGCCATTCTTCATCAGATACCCGACTCTTCAGATCTCCTTACCTGTGTTGCTGTCTGCCTGCTGTTATGTGTAAATAAATACCCCACGGTTTGCACTCTTCATCATCGTCTCAACATGATGTTTTATCCCTGAAAGACTCAACAGCTGAAGGACAACTTCACTGCATTCTGGAGGCTCTTGCAGCCAGATGTTGTATTGCTGTATATTAGCTTAAGTGTATAAAGCTAAGTAGTTTTTTTTTGCTTCTGGCTTCTTTCAACAAGTGTTGCAATAATGGTGAAGCATGCTAGCTTGCAGCCTACTATCTACAGAAAAATGAACATTTAATTACTTCTGCATTTAAAATTAAACTTCGCTGCTTGTTTAGTTGCGTGATCAAACTCATATTTTTTGCGAAATGATAATGAAAAGGTACATGTGTCAGAATACATTTAAATACAATACTACAGTAGTAGATTGAACATTGAACACTGAGATTGACTTTTGCCTATGAAGCATTTCAGTGAGTAGTCTAGTGGGGCTGCTACAGCCAATCATGATGATGTCCCTGATTCGATTGTTCCTCAATTGGAGTTTGATGGCACAAACTCTTCCCTCTGGCTACTGGAAAGACAGTCCATTGAGTAATTTAAGATGTAATATCCACATAAAGGCTAAAGGAATACCATATTTCAAAACTTCCATTTGGTCTTATTCCCTTAGAAATGAACAGTTCAGCATTTTTTAAAATGCCACCACAGCAAAATACAGCTAAATCTCTGAGCCTTCTGCTCTATGAAATATGGATTTTTTAGACAGCTGCTGTTGAATCAATTTGGCAGATTAACAATAATGCATTTTAAAGCCGAAAGACGTTTGACAGGAAGAGCTGTGGTCTTTAAGAATCCAATGTGAACTCTTGTTTCTCCTTAACTCAAACTCAAACACATATGCAGCAAGGGATTCATCATCTAAATCAACCAGTTTGCTTATTTCAATCAATCAAAAAGACTAATCCCAGAGGGAAATCAGCTTTTGTGACTGTTGCACAATATTATAAAATAAATACATATTTAGATAACCGTAAGTTGTGCAGTAAAAGTCCTTGTAGCCTCTGGGGCACAGCGTCGTAGGCAGGACGTACTTCACAGCCCAGAGACCTTATGAAAACTCATACTCATGATGAAACCCTCGGTGCAATCCTTGTCGGCCTAAACTGTCCGTAAGTCATCGTCACCGTAACGGAAACAATGGTCAACGTTATTGATGGAAGCATTGCCCAAACAGTCCGGGAGCAATTGATGGAAACGTTGTTGTCACATTCTAGCTCGTCTTTTCCATTAGCCTGTGAAATCTTGAAATCTCCATGATGACGTGGATAGATCTGGACCAGGCTCTCCTCTTTCGTCTCTTTTTGTCTTTCTGCTGAGTGATGTATACACACATTTAAGGCCATTTAAGGCCATATCATAGCTGAGGGCAGAAAATGATCCTCACAAAAGGTTTGAATTACTGAAAAAATAATCGATCCGATGATCAGATTGTGGTTGAGAATGGTAAAGTTAATTAAAGTTTCAGAGCGATATATATATATATATACAGCGGGTAAAATAAGTATTGAACACGTCACCATTTGTCTCAGTAACTACATTTCTAAAGGTGCTATTGACATGAAATTGTCATCAGATGTCGGTAACAAGCCATGCAATCCACACATGCAAAGAAATCAAACCATAGATGTCCATAAATGAAGGTGTGTGTATACTAGGGCTTTGACTTTTGCCCAAAAATCATATTCGAAGTTCGTTTGTTTATTAATATTAAAGTTCGAATGTATTCGAATATTTATTAATAATATTTTGACCATTAAATGTCTTCAGTAAGACCAATATTAGTATCACACTTCAGTTCGATGTTCTGTCCACCAGAGGGCAGTGTATCAGTCAATGGCGGGTGTCCGTAATATGTACAACATTAGTGTGGGTCCCACATATGACAGTTAACGCTCCATCGGAAATACACGAGCTTACAGGAACCTTTCGTGACGTGCACCTAGTCAGTCAATGATGCTTTCGGAAGAAAAACACAGTCACTTGTTTTGGTTTTTTTAATTGTATTATTATCAGACTCTGGATTAAACACAAACAGTTTTATCCACTGTTCTCATCAAAAATAAATAAAAAAATAAGCCAGTCAGGCTAAGTAGGTTAAGGCTTACTCCTCGTCAGGCGTAGTTGTCGTTGGCGCGGCCATTGTTTTAGAATATTGTTTTAAAATAAGCGCGATTGCGCGAACCAGGAGGATGCCAACGTCATAGGTCTACAGGAGCCCAGATGACCAATAATAGCCTTGATAATGAGCTCGCGGTTTTACTTCACCAGGCGTGAAAAAAACCTTGGAATCTGAATTGAAAACAACACTAATAAAAAATAATTCCCATATAGGTTCGAATATTAAGGGCTCCCTAAAATTCGTTCGAATTTCTTTATTTTTTTAAACAATCGAATTATATTCGAACAACGAAGTTCGAGGTCAAAGCCCTAGTGTATACTTCATACAAAAGCTTTTGTTGGTAATGACAGCTTCAAGACGCCTCCTGTATGGAGAAACTAGCCTCATGCATTGCTCAGGTGTGATTTTGGCCCATTCTTCCACACAAACAGTCTTCAAGTCTTGAAGTTCCATGGGCCTCTTCTATGAACTCTGATCTCTAGTTCTTTCCACAGATTTTCTTTTGGATTCAAGTCAGGTGATTGGCTGGGCCATTCTAGCAGCTTTATGTTCTTTCTCTGAAACCAATTGAGAGTTTCCTTGGCTGTGTGTTTGGGATCATTGTCTTGCTGAAATGTCCACCCTCGTTTCATCTTCATCATCCTGGTAGATGGCAGCAGATTTTTAGCAAGAATGTCTCTGTACATTTTTCCATTCATCCTTCCTTCAATTATATGAAGTGTGCCAGTGCCGTATGCTGAAAAACAGCCCCACACCATGATGTTCCCACCTCCCATCTTCACTGTTGGTATGGTGTTTCTGGGGTGATGTGCAGTGCCATTTGACCTCCAAACATGGTGTGTATTATGACATCCAAAGAGTTCAATTTTGGACTCATCTGACCACTCTATGTTCTCCCAGTATTTCATAGGCTTGTCTAAATGTTGCGCAGCAAACATTAAACAAGCTTCAGCATACTTTTTCTTTAGGGATGGAGTCTTGCGTGGTGGGCGTGCATACAGGCCATGGTGGTTGAGTGCATTACTTATTGTTTTCTTTGAAACAATTGTACCTGCTAATTCCAGGTCTTTCTGCAGGTCTCCACAAGTGGTCTTTGGCTCTTGGACAACTCTTCTGATAATTATTTTCACTCCTCTGTCAGAAATCTTGCGAGGAGCACCTGGTTGTGGTTGGTTTATGGTGAAATGATGTTCTTTCCATTTCCGGATTATGGCCCCAACAGTGTCACTGGAACCTTCAGAAGTTTAGAAATCCTTCTGTAATGCCATCAGCATGTTTTGCAACAATAAGGTTGCGAAGGTCTTGAGACAGCTCTTTGCTTTTACCCATCATGAGATCCAGTTTGTGTGACACCTTTGGTAATGAGAGACCTTTTTATAGGCCATCAGTTGGGACTGAACCAGCTGATATACATTTGCACTGAGGGGCAGGATTGCTTTGTAATTACTGATAGATTTCAGCGGGTGTCTTGGCTTTCCATGCCTTTTTGCATCTCCCTTTCTTCATGTGTTCAATCCCTTTTCCCTGTGTCATTCCATTTTAATACACATAACTTAATTTATGGACATCTATGGCTTGATTTCTTTGCATGTGTGGATTGCATGGGTTGTTACCGACATCTGATGAAAATTCATGTCAATAGCACCTTGAGAAATATATTGACTGAGAAAAATGGTGACGTGTTCAATACTTATTTTACCCGCTGTATATATATATACAGCCACGGAAAAAAGTACCGTACTTCCACTTTAGCATTATAATTTCTGTCTTTGAGTTAAAGGATTTTTTAATGTTTTAATTGTATTTTATAAACTTCTGACAATTTTCCTCTGGAATTCAACAAACACTGGAATGGCTGCCATACTATTAGGGTGAAAGCTGTTCTCATTGCTGTTTTTCTGACTTGGTACATTTAACAGAACCCTTACAATGGAACAGTTCATAGGTTAGCAGCTAGTAAAACTCCATAAATGTCATTAGTGGGGGTGAAAAGGAATCCCTAATGTAAGGATTCAGAAGCTTCTTCCTTACAGCCATCATTATCTCATGATGATTTTCTCTCCTCTAACATCTCTTTTTACTTCTGTTAGATCAAAGCAAAGAGCTAAATAATAAGGTCAAGCCCAAGATTATGCCTCCCTTAGAAATCCAACTAATGTTTCCCTTTTATTTTCTCAAGCAACAAAATGACAGCTTCTCCATATATCCCTTTCCCATCAGCCATAAAGAAAAACCTTCTCCTAATGAAAGAAGAGAGGCAAAATGTGGGTCATCTCTGCAATTATATCTAGGTAATGAACTTTGACCAGCTTTTTAAAGCAAAGAATGTATGGATGAATTCTGCTGCACCATCAGAATTCATCCATACATTGTCGTTGTCATGCTTTTAAGTTTTCTATTTGAGTCAGGGGTCATGGACAAGCTGGCAATCTGTCAATGTCTTCATCCCACTCTCCACTGTCCCATTCCCATTTTATGTCTAGGCTTGGAACACATTAAAATGATGGTTCCAAGTAAGATTTAGGCAGCCAGATAGATTGAACTCATTCAATTCCAGGCCAGTCTGGACCAGTTGGAGATGACAGTTGTGTGATAAAACTCAATTTTACTGATTGAGCTTTGCATTCATAAAGGGGTAAATGACAGCAACAAAAAACAAGGGATACAAATGATGCATTGAAAGAATCAGAAATCCATTTTTCGTTTGTCCGCAGAGAAATTATCTTTTTTACAGCAAAGAGTTTTGGTAAGAGCACATTACATCTCTGCCGCTGTCGAGACATTATGTTGTGAGTAGGGATTTTAACCTCAGAAAGTGCAATGCTAGGTGTTGCAAAAAGTAAAAAGCCAGGCTATACTTCACCCTAAATTGCTCCTGTGGGTATTGTCCACAGTATTCAATATATTACATGTCTAATACATAAAATATGTAATATAAAGTGCTTTGAGCACTTGGAAAAGTGCTAAAATAAATACCATGAATCATTATTATTATTATTATTATTATTATTATTATTATAATACCTGTCTAGACTACATGTCCATACAAAATTTAACAGTTAACTTGTGCCTATCTAACTCGGCGGGGGGCTGGTGCATACGGTCTTCTGTTGACAACTGGTGTCATCCTGAAATAAATACAGCATTCAATTATTAGGAGACATTTAAAGGAGGAAAAATACTAAAGAATCACTTTACATTTGCTGAAAGAAATGGCATCCTGTATGGTACTGAAAGGACTCACTTACAGAGCAAAAGGAAGGAAAGAAGAATATGAAAGATTGTAGAACCCGTTGCTGCATTTTCTTGTTTGTCTTTTTTTCCATTTAGTTTCATGAATTAATATGACATTTTTCTGTAATGACGATTGGTTCTTCTCACAATTTTTTTTTTTAAATTTTTGTTTCTTGGGCAAGTCTGTAAATTGAGAGATTTTACATATCTTATACAATCAGTCCATTTCATTATTGTTACTGTGCTGTATTTGTGCTAAATATGTACAATTAAACTCAATAAAGATATTGTTTTTAACATAAAAAGCTAGCATTAAAAAAATAAAAGATTCCAGTGTTAATTTATGTCAGTCGATACTTATTTATATACATAAACTGTATGCCATCGATTATTTCAATGCTTTATTGTCAACCTATTCATTTAATTAAGGGGCATTAATGTGACGTTATTTTGATTTCTTACGTATGTCTTTAGTCTTTTATATATTTATTTGACAGTTTAAAAATTCATTTGTCTGGTTCATATATAGAATTTTGACCTATTTAGTCTTGATATGTCACCTCAGTTAGCGGCTCCAAGAGTAAAACCACCACAACCTTTGTTTGGAATTGCACAGCTGCTTATACTAACTTAGCAATTGATTTTAATACATAATTAATTGAGTAACAAAATTAGTTTTACGTGATTTCTGACCAAAATGTTATCGACTCTCTACAATGTCTGCTTTATTCCAAACTTGTGAAAGCACTCACATGCATATATTCATTCTTCATTCTTCTTCCTGAGTTTCAAACCACCTCGTTATGTGAGTCTAATTACCAGATCCTGATGCTCTCTCTTTCTCCTTTCCCGATCTCCTTTTCCTCTCTGTCTCTCTTTTTCTTTCCCCACATATCTTCCATATGCTGGCTTGGACAACAGAACAGCCAAATCAATATGGGCGAGGCGATTAATGCGCTGGCGGTGGCGATGTACTTATAAAGAGCTTTCATGGCCCAGTGAAGGATGAAATCACCCTCTGAGCTTCGAGATCTTAAAAAGCTGAGGTGCAGGGGGCAAATACAGACAGAGGGAGGTAGGGAGGGAGAAGGGAGGAGGGGGGGTGAGTGAGCGAGTTCAGTACACATTCCATTGGACGTCCTCCAATAAGTGAAAATATAGAAAGAAAGAGAAATGTGAAATCTTTTAAGAGAGCAATGGACCTTCTCCAATAAGCAGGTAAAAGAGGCATGAGTCTCCTTTTGACGGGATGTTGAAGAAGCTGAAAGAACAGAATGACGGGGCCATTAGTGCTTCAAGGATACTGAACTCCTGTATTTAACGACTGAAGACAAGCTTTAGCGTGTTAACAGTCACAAGTGATTTTCTAGTTAAATACATTGGACTGGCCTTGGAATGAACACAGGTAGACAGACAGATTAATTAAGTAAGAAATCCAGGAGGGTTCTTCAGTATGTGTCGTTACAATACATGGCTAGGGTCCATTGCGGTGCTGGAGTTTTCTGTACAGTGATGTTGTTGGCTCAGTATTGCCATAAGTGGTTTGAGTTACATTTTTCTATGTTACTTCATTTCACTTGATTTTAATGGACGTCATAAGGTACATGGTTGCATTCATGATGACACAGATGATAATTCAAAATGTTTAAAAATACTTTTTTATGGGGAAATGCAAAACAGGAAAGGGCAAGTTCCTGTTCCTTCCTTTCTATAGGTTTTCTTTCTGAAACCAGTTAATGGAAACGCAATTGGATCGTTTTCTTCCGGAGAGAACTTTTTTTTTCGATCACAGCTGATCAACTTTAGCAGCTCAACACATTGCTGAATATAAAAGAAATATCAACCACAGCATTGTTATTTATCTTGCTGATCCCCTCCTCTCTGCACCTCAAGGCAGAGCCGGAGGGTCTGAAGGATGAAGGTAAAATTGATTTCAGCTAGAGCAGAAAATTCACCCCATTGCCATTCATTTCCAGGGAGGGGAGTGGAAAGAATGTTGGTGGAGAAGGTTCAACCAGAACAATCTGCACTGCTCTGCTTCAGAGGGCAAGAACATTGACCTAGTGTCGTTTTTCCAAGGCAAATCCGCAGGCCGATTTTTAATGGGGTTTGACCTAACATTAATCTCTTTGGATCTGGGAGTCCATCATTACAAACATGCGGCAGGCTAATGCACTGTTTCAAACCCACAACACTCTTTGAGTTTAAATTCTAGTGGAAAGGAAAACGGGACATAGACAGTGATTGACTTGGAGGCTGTGTTTAGTTTGGATTATTTACGGTAGGTCAAAATGCATTTCTACAATGGACTTGGACTCTTCTCTTGGCTTCATCGGGGTGAAAAAGACATGCAGTGCTTTCAATTCCACTAACTGCATTGTGTAAGACGGAATGGTGGCCCCATTTTTGTAGCAGACAATCAGTTTTACAGAAAAGTTTGAATGGGCTCTCCTGTCGTCAAAAGTCTCCAAATAATTTGAAGACCTGCTGCATGGATGTATAGGTTGATGTTGGCTTTGACTTTGACTGTAATTGCAGTCAATGGCTTGCAGCAAAGTGCAGCTTGTGTTTTTGGCATGCTATGAATGCTGTGTGCATTTCCCAACTGGGAAAACGGTGCACGGTGGCATTATGGGTGACTTTGGGAGGCTTTGGAACTTCCCTGAATTGCCTCTGCAGCATTGATGTAAACTCTGTAAAAATTAAGCACTGCAAGGACTGGGGAGCATTGTTCCAAGGGGACATTGTTCCATTATTCTTATGGCAGTATTTGATGAGAACCACATATTTAAAAAAGAGCAAATGGTTAGTGTAATAGCCTGAACGAAGAACAACAGCAAGACAGGGGCAATGTTGTACTAAGGAAACAGAACCACAACATGAAACTATACATAAGCCTGATATATCAATGGTTATGGCCCAAGTGCAGCCAGAAATGTTTGGATAATTAACAAAAACTTTGGCTGGCTTTTGTTGTTGAAAGGTCAGTGGAAACACATACAAAATAAATCAAAGATACTCACTTAACAATTTGTGCTGTTTTGTCTAAATCCGGCATATAAAAGTAGTTACATGGACGATATTAATAAACACCAGCACCAGGGGATCAAAGGATCGCGATGATCCAACAGTAGGTGTGGTGACTATTGCCACTCAATATTACCGAGGGACTGGGGACTGGGCAAAGTAATTGGAGGCACGTAATCTCCATTAAGGATGAAGTTTTAACTTTTTCAATACCATTTATTTCCAAAGTAAAACAACATGTAACCTGGTACTGGGTCAACAAACTGTTGCCCTCCCACTCCCAATCACCTGCACCGTGCCGGTGAGGTCACCTTAATACCCACTGCCCCATTGCACACAAACAACAAAAATATACAAATGGGCGCAACAGTAGGTACAGAGTTTAGCTCTATTGACAATATTTTGAAAAAGTTCAATACTCGTTTTTCTACACTCCTGTAGATAACTTGCCAGGGAGCCGTCTGTCCATTGTATACGCCGGTGTATAATTGGAACGTTTTGATACAATGTGTGTTTGATTGTCCTCTTGGAGTTAATAATTATGGGCCAGTGTTTTGCATCGTTCATCTGCCAAAGCCTGTGAACCAAATATTAGCTGTTTTTCAAATGGCAGTGTTGGGATTGAAGCCATGCCCCTCCATTTGCATCACAGAAGTACATGTTGATTGTTGTCAGGTAGGTGGACCTGCTAAGTAATTGCTCTGCTAAATATGCATACCATTACTGATTCATCTCTCATTCATTTATTATCAAGTTGTTCTCCATCCTGCTATATTTTTTAAACAATCCTACCATTTTCTTCTGGGCAGGTTGAAGTCAGGTTTCACCGAGACTTGAACTCGGATCATTATAGTCTGGGTTGGAGTGGTTTGTGGGAGTGAAAGTAATCTATGAGCTTGATTCCTCTGTGGTATTTGTGGAGATCCATATGAAGTTCCTCCCAGTCAAATATGGAGGGACGGGTGACAAATGTGAGGCCCCTCTGCAGTCGCAGGTGCTGGGCTGCATAGGGGGTAAACTGTTTGGAGAAGTTGAGTACTATAGAGAGTGAATTCCACCCCACGTCTGGGTCGGGGTTGGAGGGGAAGTTGGTCTCGTCAGGTTGTTGTGGGTAATGTGTGGGTGTGTCGGTGGTGTGTGCCAGATTTGCTTTAAAAGTGTTCAAAAAGCAAAAGTCTTCCCATACATTTTATTGTATCTACTTAGAATGGAAAATTGCAGACAGATTTGACCAGCTTGTAATCACATTCAAAGAGAAATTGAGTCAACAACGAGATACTGTTGAATTTTGCTTCAATCTGTTATTTTCTTTTTGACATATGGAGTTATATGTCATGTTCTATGTTTATATGACTGCTAAAAAGTGAAGTACTTCAAATTGTGGTTCAAAAGTTAGGGATAGGGTTAGGTCTAGTGTTAGAAATAAAATATTAGTACGGATGTTTGGTGCTGCTTAAAGGAACTGTCGTTAGGGTAAACCAAACCCTATCAAAATTAAAGAAGGTACACAACTAACAGTGGTTTAATCCTTTTATTTATTGAAAGGTGTCTTTTAAGTTATACGACATTTAGTAATAAGTAAGACTGTTATTTTTATTTACATTGGCTCTGCCTGAAAATCATGCGTTTCATTATGTGTTTACTTTTTGAAAAGATACATTTTTGCTAAAATATGAGATCAATTTGTCAAGGTCTTAAGTTTCCTACGAGGGAAAAACTGTGAGCGATTTTCAACTCTCCATTAAGTCAGTGATCCCACTCATACATCTGCACATTTTTCATTTTGACTGTTCGCAATTTGCTTTGTTTGTTTGTTCATAAAGCATGAACTAAGCCTGACTGAGTGGTGAGGAGGGAGGAGAGGAAACACAGACAGTAAAAGAAATCAAATGTGTGTGTGTGTGTGTGTGTGTGTAAGTGTGTGTGTGTGTGTGTGTGTGTATGTGTGTGTGTGTGTGTGTGTGTGTGTGTGTGTGTGTGTATGTGTGTGTGTGTGTGTGTGTGTGTGTGTGTGAGTGTGAGTGTGTGTGTCCATTCGAGAAAGAGAGATTTTAAGAGGGATAAATAGGTGAGCTTAGCATTACAAAGGGGATACTGCTGTGGGGACGATGCCCAATAGCTGCTCATGTATCACGTATCCAACAAAATTACATTTGTAAGCAAAATATCCACAAACGCCATTAGGGAAATTGTAAGTGCTCTTGTGCATGTGTGTTCACCCTTTTCAGTTTCTTTATATCAAACACCCATGTATCAATCAGTCGCCTCATCCTTCTCCTGTCTTCGACCCCCTTACCTTTATTTCCTCGTCCCCAGAAGCAGGCAGGTTATCTTAAAAATTGAGTGTAGTTTATTGTGCTTTACAAAAACATTGGTGGCTTCCGGACCGTTTGGGCTGACAATAGTTGCACCAAGAGCTTCATCACAAACCGGATTGTTATTGCACATTTTAAAATTAATATGCTTAAATTCATCCAAATCAACTCCTTTCTATTTTATTTATTATTTGTTGTTCATCGTCCATATTTTACCTCTAATGTTAAATTTGGCTTTCAACAGGCTATTTAAAGACAGGTTCCACCGAGACTTGAACTCGGATCACTGGATTCAAAGTCCAGAGTGCTGACCATTACACCATGGAACCACAGAAATATGTGCTAAATGTACACAACCTGACACTGTGGCGGCTTAAAAATGCTGTCTTTCTTCAGTAGCAAATAGGTATTTGCCAAGTACCAAAGAACCAATACTTATGTCAACAATATGAAAAAGTGCAATGCTCGTTTTTCTACACTGCTGTAGATAGCTTCCCTGGGAGCCATCTGTCTATTGTTTACACCGGTGTAAAATTGGAACATTTTAATGCAATGTGTGTTTGATTGTCCTCTTGGAGTAGATCATTATGGGCTAGTGTTTTGCATCGTTCATCTGCCTAAGCCAAAGCAGCTGCACCAAATATTAGTTGTGTTTCAAATGGCAGCAGTGGGATTTGAACCCAAGAAGCCTGAGAGACTGGAACGTAAATCCAGTAGATTCAGTCAATAGATTTGCATCACAAAAGTGTTTACCCATTCATGTTTTTGATGTCAGGTAGGTCAATTTGCTAAATATGCATAGTTTCACTGATTCACCTCTCATCCATTTATTATCAGGTTGTTCTCCATCTATATTTTACATAGAAACCTACCATAACTGAGATTCATGGAGAGAGTAGTCAGGGCTAGTTAAAGTCAGGTTCCACCGAGACTTGAACTCGGATCACTGGATTCAAAGTCCAGAGTGCTGACCATTACACCATGGAACCACACAAATATGTGCCAAATTTACACAACCTGACACTGTGGCGGCTCAGAAATGTTTTGTTGCTTTACGACCAAGTTGTGATTTCAAGAAAAAAAAAAAAACTTTCACTGCAGGTCCATGTGTCTGTATTCATTTATCATCACATTGTTCCGCATCCTCCATGTTTTACCTACAGTCTGATTGCAACAGATGATGACACCATGAAACCACTTATGTGGAAACGTCCTCATATGCCACTTTTCCACCAACCCGGAGCCGGAGCTGGAGCCGATAAAGACAGTAGCGGTGCGTGGCCAATTTTACAGAGGAGGCCAGAGAGATCGTAAGCTACTGAATGACGTCATACCCATGTCAACAATGTGACTAAAAGTAGCATAAATAAATCAGGACAAATGATTGCAGCTGCTGCTATTTATTGACACCATATCGCAACAAGCTTAAACAAACACAACACAACACAAAACCTTACACCCATATTTGTAATCTCAATAATACACTGAACTGTAGCCTACAGGTGGCCTCACATTCTAAAAGTCTCTGACGGGTTCACACCGCTGTCCGCAGGATGCTAAAGTGAAAGCCTCGGCTGTCACACTGCGTAAAGAAATAAAGTAAGCTTACTCACTATTTGTAGAGAAATGCCATTCTCCATTTTTTAAATTTTTACAGTTTGATTGACCTTGATGAGCGTTCGGTGACAAGCCGAGCTTCAATCTGATTGGCTAAAACCCTTAGTAGTAGTGGAGGCCAAGTTAAACGGGCCTCCTTAGATGGCAGTATTTCACCTATAGGGGCGCTGTTTTGCTCGCTCAAAGAAAAACATGACATCAGGGAATTAAACACGGCATATTTGGAACCTAAAATGTGCGTCATGAATCCCAACTCATGGATATTTTTTTATCGAATATAAATGAGGAGGCCACGCCTCCCTTGGCCTCCGGGAGAAAACGCCACTGGATAAAGATCTGGTTTTTCATGTTTCCACCACAGCGGCGCCGGCTTTAAGCGCCGAAAAACCGGATCTTTCTGGCCCCACTCGGCTGCCCGGCCAAATCCAAGATCCAATACGAGCCAATACGTCACGCTTACTTTGGAGGGGGGAGATTAACCTGAGCAAAAACAGTTCATGGCGAGTACAGCGAGTAATAGTTGTAACAAGCAGTATCGCTGAGCAAAGTGACTAGAACGCGACCACACACTTATAAAACACACACTTTATAAAGTCAGGCAGCACTAACCAGGCTCAGTGTGAGGCTGTTTGTTTTACCTTACTTTAATCACCATCCGTTCACTGTTATTGATCATTGTGAAGAGCAGGCGGACGTTCTCCTGTTGTTTTGTATTATTGCAGCTATCGGATGGAATCAATACATGGGCTACACAGGTTGCCATCACAAGTAAAATCATAAGGAAAACTACACCAGTAAAATATGCCTGTAGGAAACGGCTTATGCCACAATAGGAAAGCAGAGTACTCAAGATAGTCAGAGTAGCCTCGCTTGCTATGCTAACATCACCTGTCTAATGCCAGAGAAACTTTCATAACAGCGTTGTGATGCCAAACAGCGTCATTTCAGACTGAAACATATTCACTTATGGGGAGGGGGGAAGTGCATCAGCTGCCTGTGTGACAGTCAGACAGTGAATACTTTTCAGCGAACCCCGCTGTGAGTTAACGGGAGACTAAACGCTCGTAAACGATGTCACAATAACGCAGCTCCACTTGAGCTCCACTTTCACTGACAAGGGTGACAGAAAAGCAAAAGATCGGATTTTGAACCGGAACCAGTTTAGTGGAAAAGTGTCTTAAGAATATTATCAATTAAGGGAGAAGATATTTACCGCTTATATCTCATTGAACGCTGGCTCATCCGAGAACAAATTGCCATGTAATATTTTGGTATTGGTTGCTTAACACAAGTTGAATACACCAGTACTACTATTTAGAATTATGTCAAGCAATCACTTCAGCCAATCTACCACATTTGAGTTATTTTTTAAATGCCAGTGGTGGGATTTGAATTAACGCGTCCTAAGAGACTGGAGCTTAAATCCACCAGCTCCCGCAGGATCGGCTGTCCAACTTTCAGAAATGTTGAGAATACTGGCAAATGAGAGAGTGAAGAACTCCAACATTCGTCAGCCAACGACAGGTGTGAGCTCCGACTTTCGTTGGCCAATTACATTTTTGGAGAAATGTTGAAGCATAGAAGGCAATGTCATAGATGCTAGTTCTGTTTTTCAGATTTGGGCAAACAACGCAGGCTATCAAAGTTTACACGTCGTTATGGACATGGTGGATATACGGTCAGGTCTAGTTAAAGACAGGCTCCACCGAGACTTGAACTCGGATCACTGGATTCAAAGTCGAGAGTGCTTACCATTACACCATGGAACCATTGACACAACTTTGTGGCCGCTCAGAAATGTCTTGCTTTACGACCAATTAATTTGAAATATACTGACAAAACACATATGGTAAAACAATTATGAAACAGACTGTCAGCCGTGACAGTGACGCGTTTGCACCTGGTGGCCACCGTATGTTAGCACATAAAATAAATACATTTATAAACTTACATGCTGTTTATATCCTCTTAAGTGTATAATTTATGTCATACCTTAGAACACATTGGTGAAAGAGGCTGAAATGCAACTTTTACAGTATATGTACTGCCTTATAAGAGCTGTCAAAAGAAGCCAGTATTTCAACATCGCCTGCACACTGAATATAAGGTTAAAAGTGTCTAACATAGATCTTATTGATGTTTGTCCTCTAGCAGGTCACTGGTTATTTACATCTGTTTGCTCCGGCTCCCTTTCCGTATTCTTTCTGCCTTCTGTCTCTTGAGTCTTTTTATGCCTCATGAGATTAAGCTATCTGTTTATCCTCCCTTCTTCCTCTGCTTCACTGTTATTTTCCTTCTTTTCATCTTCGACACTGCTTCACCTTGACATGGACCCCCCATATTTAGCTACTTCCTACTTTGTATATATATATACATACAGTGGTATGCAAAAGTTTGGGCACCCCTTAGGAAAACCACTGCATCAGTTTGTCACTTGCTGAGCTTTTGAAGCAGCAACTTCATTTTAACATATGTTATACCTTATGGTAACAGAAACATCTCAGTAGTGAAATAACTTTTATTGGTCAAACAGAAACATGTTTATGTGCATTCAAACAAAAATAGGCATGTGCATAAATTTGGGCACCCCTAAGAAATAATTCCATTAATATTTAGTATTGCCTCCTTTTGCTGCAATAACGGCCTGTAGACGCCTCCTGTAGCCACAGACAAGTCCCTTAAGCCTGGCAGGTGGTATTTTGGCCCATTCTTCCACACAAAACGTCTCCAGTTCAGTCAGGTTTCTTGGCCTCCGTGCATGGACAGCCTTCTTCAAATAAATCCATACATTTTCAATGATGTTAAGGTCTGGGGACTGGGATGGCCATTCCAGAACATTGTACCTGTGCTTCTGCATGAATTCCTTGGTGGATTTTGATCGGTGCTTAGGATCATTGTCCTGCTGAAAAATCCAACCCCGGCGTAGCTTCAACTTTGTGACTGACTCTAGAACATTCTTGTCAAGAATCTCCTGGTACTGTAAGGAATTCATGTGGCCCTCAACTTTAACAACTTTTCCAGTACCTGTGCTAGCCACACAGCCCCATAACATGATAGATCCTCCACCAAATTTTACAGTGGGCAACAAGTTCTTTTCATTGAATGCAGTGTGTTTTTTTCGCCATGCATACCTGTTCATGTTATGACCAAATAACTCAATCTTGGTCTCATCTGACCACAGTATTTTGTTCCAAAATGCTTCTGGCTTGTCCAGATGTGCTTTTGCATACCTCATGCGACTCTTCTTGTGATTAACACTCAGGAAAGGCTTTTTGCACATCACCCTTCCAATGAGCTCTTCCTGGTGCAAAGTACGCTGGATTGTGGAACGGTGAACAACTACACCATCAGCAGCCAGATGTTGTTGTAGTTCTCTGGAGGTGGTCTGTGGCTTCTCTGTGACCATTTTCACCATCCTTCGCCTGTGCCTTTCCCCTATTTTTGTCGGCCTACCACATCTTTCCTTCACACGGACTGTTCCTGTGGCCTTCCATTTCACAACTACGTTTCTGACTGTGGAGACAGACAGTTTAAACCTGTCAGATAATTTTTTGTACCCTTCTCCTAATTTATAATGTTGGATTATCTTAGCTTTCAGGTCAGTGGAGAGTTGTTTTGAGGTCCCCATCTTGCCACTCCCTAAGAAAGAACCTAGGCCAGGCACAGCCAGCTATTACCTATGTTAAATAGCCTTTTTCATGATTGGTTCCACCTGTCTTTGTAATTGAAGGTCTAATGAGCTAATCAAAGCAATTTTGTGCAGCAACCTGTCAGCTATAAATCCGTACAGGTGTTGAAATGAATGCTATTTATAAGGGTGCCCAAACTTTTGCACATCCCATTTTTTGCATTTTATTTTATTATAATAAAACTATGTAATGCTACCCTAAGAATTTTGGTCTGGAAAACACTAAAACGTCTACATCTTTGTAGGAAAACAAATGTTGTTGCTGTGATCTTCTATTATAAAGGAAAAGCAAATTGTCATGAAATCTCAGAGGGGTGCCCAAACTTTTGCATACCACTGTATATATATATATATATATATATATATATATATATATATATATATATATATATATATATATGTATATATATATATATATATGTTGGCCACAGTCAGGCAGTTCATGGATATTAGCTGTCAGCATCTATAACACACTTCCAATGGTGTTGAAGGAGATCTGTTTTTATTTTCCATCTCTGTCTCATCTACCTTTAATTCTTTCTTTCCCTTTGGTGCACCGGGGGACTCGACGATGCAAATGAGCAACAGATTAAGGTCCTCAAATACACATGTAAAGACCCGTTTTACATGTGTTAGCCTTGCGTATAAATAAAGCACATTATTTTGTGTTTTTGCAGTAGAACCAAACCCTGAAATATCTACTTTTATTTACCTGCTGGAGTACATGGGGGGACTGGAGCACATAAATCTCTCATAAATATACAACTTGGCAGATAAATAGAAGCAGACAGATAAGACATTCATCTTACTTTCTGAGGACGTGTGCCTGTTTGCTACAAATTGAAAAGTTTGGCAGTCCGCGCCGCATAGAATATGACCGGGATTTGATGTGCCGGTGCCTGTGCATTTTGAAACGAGATTGATTTGTAGTGGTGGAGCTGTTTACTTGCTGAATAATGTGTCAAAGTGGGAGACCAATGTGAACCTGTATTGTGATCTATTATTTAGCCCGGGGAGGCTGACTCAGCTCTTTATATCTATTGCTAAAACTTGAAAATAGGAACTTGAAAATTCACTTTTTTTCTCCTGTACACACAAGTTAAACATTTCAATACATTTATTTTACTGCAGCAATGACGCCTGGTGCCAAAAGGATACAAAACCTAGTATATCAACCCTAGCGCTAACCCTAGATTTCAGTGAACCCAATCAAAAGGATACGTCTAACTTTGTAATGTGAATTTTAGGAGTTGACCAACACCAACAGCTTCAAAGTAAAGGTATAAAGAGTGGTGCAGTAATGAATTCCTTATCCTGGAAATTAGTTAGCATTTTACCTCTTCCTGTTCCCTCGTCTCAAAGTCCAAAGTATTTTTGATTTTTGATTAGACACCTGAAATAAGGTCTGTGTTTAACATGAGCTGAAAAGATTTAAATGTTTTGTTCTAGCAGTGGTGATGCGCCAGCATGCAACTGTGGTATAGTTTAAGATAAGATAAGATAAGATATAAACCTTATCCAATAAGAATATCCCATATCGTTTTTTCGAGGGCAACCTCCAGATGCTTACTTCCAGCTCGGCCATACAAAATATGTCATCTCTGCACTATCATATTGTTTCACCCTCTAAATGTGATGTTGATTAAAGCTGGAGTACCCTGATAAACAGCTTCACTTCTTAATCCTGGGTACATCAAAATATGATGAAAATGAAGTTCAACGGAACTGGTTTGACTGAAGAGTCAAGGTATTTTTGATGAAGATCACACCTTACCATGGCTTTTTCTACTTTTTACCTTCACTGTTGAATGCCAGCATGTTCCCATATTAATTTAGAAACATGGTTTGTTTCATTTCTGCCTAAAGGCTTTCTGCATTGTGCTGCTTAAAGCTTGCCACAGTCAAATAAATTCCTTTAAAAACATGATGGAATTGATAAGATGCTATGCACAGCACATATCATGCTTGCCTACCTGTGTGTTAATCACAGGCAGGCTGTGGTGCGGTGGGATAGTTTGCTTATTGTCTTATCAGGGCAGAGCAGGTTCTAGTTCCACTGCAGTCAGTTTGTAACTGTGTCCCAGGTCAACAACTTTAAGGCTAAAGGCATACATTCAACAACAATAGTTTAAATACATTGAACGATGGGGAAAAGAACACAAGATTAAAGCAGACACTTTAACCCAAATTGCTCCTGTGGGGATTGTCCACAGTATTGAAAGTATGTAAGTTGCTCTGGATAAAAGAGTCTAACAAATGACATGTAATGTAATCAGATGGTCACTAACACAGTGTGAGTTTATGGTAAAGGAACAGAGTTTAGAACCAATGCGCCATACTGCTCAACCAACTGCTGAAACAACAGCTTGTACTGTAAGAAATCTCCATACCAATAACAGCACGGTAAACAACAGGGACTGGACTAAACACACATCTTTCACATTGCTTGTCATTGCTGAATACAATAGATATTGTGTTGTCCCTGCCAACACTTGCAAGCTGTCAAGAAAAACAAGAGATGTTGGTGTATGTATATAGTTTTCTTAAGTTACTCAGATCAATGCTTCATAAAGCTGGTTTGCAAACATTTTCCTTTATGTACTTTAACTATAGCAGAATATCTCTACAAAAAGTGAAACCATTGTGGACTGATCAATTAAAATGTAGAATTCTCAGACACCTTTCTTTTGGCGTTCTTTAAATTCACCTAAAAAATACAGACAGATGTACCAAAATATCATCCTTTTTCCGTTTAAACATATTGATTGTGTAAACAACCCTTCTTTTTTACCCTCAGATGTTCCTTTTCTTTCGAAAGTGGACTTTTCGGAAGACTGACCTTCCAGTTAAAGACACTGTCCCTCATTTGAACTCAGACACACGTTTTGGTCATTTTTCTGTTGATGGTAACTTTACAAATAGTGCCATTAAATTCTATTTCACCCCCGATAGAGCCTTCAATTGAGTGACAGCGTCTGTATGCGTTTGTCCTTAAAGTTTACGTGCACTGCGTGTGTTTATGTGTGTGTGGGCAGGGAGAATGCCCGAGTCTGTGCATTCAAGCAGCCTTTTTCCTGTGTGTCTGAGACAATTCAGGATTTATTTCTTGGCGCATTGGAGGTGTCTCAGATTTGTTGAGCATCATTGTGTGTGTGTGTGTGTGTGTGTGTGAATGTTTGTGAGCCCAGGTCTTTGTGTTACAGTCTCAATGGTCCATTTCCCTGAAGTCATTTTTCATTTCGGTGATGGTCTTTGGTTCAAGGATGCAGGCTCATACCCTAAAGTGGCTTTTTTACCACTGCCACCAAAACCACTACACAAATAAAAGCTGAACTGCTTGAGTTTCACAAAGATTTTTTTTATGGTGTCTCTGCTTCATTAGATGAAAAAAAGAGGGAGGGGTAGGGGGGTGACAAGAAAGACAGACAGAGTGGCATGCAATTGAAGTGAGGATGTGATGAGCATCTAAAGTATTATGATCTGATCAGCAATGAGGTCACCTTGCAATTTTCCCATTCGTTGTCCCAAAATTGTTCATCTATCCAGCAGTACACTACTATATATCATACTGCTAATAAACTTCGGACTAGCTCTAACATTTGGAAATTTTGGCTGCACGTCGTCTGAAATTACTAGAGGGGGAAATAACACAAAATATTCCTCCAACACACACAAACACTGAGCTAACGAGAGATCATTGATATCTAATGAAAACCACGCCCTCAAGACAACATTAAAATTATTTCATGTAATTATCTTTCCATGTAAGGCAAATAAATCGGGAAAAAGCATATTTTAAATCTTTAATTATATCTTAGAATTAAGGAAACAGTAACTATCCATTTATACATTTTTTTCGCAAGTCTAAATATACAAGTACAATAATAAGAGAAAATGGATATTTGTGAAAAGGGACACCCCAATAAGCTATCCAGAGATTTAAAATAGGGGCTAAGACACTTAAAATATAGTATTCACATTATATATTATCAACATATCTAGTGTTGTAAAGAGTTCATGTGTGATACAACAAAAATACAACCTAACACTTACCCTAACAAATTCTAACCCTAGCTAATCAATGGTCAAACAATCTTAACATTTCTTTACAATAGGTATGCTATAAAAAGCACAGACACTACAAGAAAAAGTATGGTATATATACATGTATTTCAGAATGAACTAAACTCAGCGTATTTAAAAACAATAAGAATACCTGCAATAATACATTATTAAGACCATGCACCACAAAGTAGGGGGGAGTGGGGTAAGATGAGCCAATGGGTAGTTGACCCTCCCCCCTCTATTAAGTGAACTGTGTTTGGTTGTCATGTGGCCACACATCCAGGAAGCTCCCATCATTTCTATTTGGCTGTGATGGAGAGAAGCAAATGGCAAAGAGTTAAATATGTTGGTTAAATAATTGAATTGCACAGCACCATCTTTCCTGCCTTATGACTGGCAGGAGTTCTTTGACAATCTGGCTAAAGTGATAGACAGATGAGAGAATAACCACATTTGTTACGATGAATAACTATCAATGACTAGCATATATAAATCAGTCCAGCTACATTTACAAAAATACAGTATCTATTTAGGGCTTTTGATCTAATTCTGATTCTGATCTGGTTCTTTCATGTTTGTTTTACTGGCACAAATTCTCTTAAAGCATGATATATTGAAGAAACAGGTGTCATGACAGTACATATACTAAAGCAGGTAGTGGCCCCCGGTGGTAGTGGCTCAATTAGCCCCTTGACACGGATTAATTTACCCCTTTGCTGGGGCAAGTTAAGCCACATGACCACTTTTTTTGCAGAAGTCATATTTTCATGACCCTTTGTTGCAGTATCTTCATTTTGATTGACAGAACAAATCATCCTAAAGTCAAGGTTGTTGTTTTCATTTGACTTCTCTCATCTAATTGTTCTTTGCCTGGAGGATAACATAAGTTACAATTGGCTTATCTTACTACACTCTCCCCAATACATTTTCTTTAAATTAGGTTTTGATTGTCATAATTTATTTGAATGAACTTTAGCACAGCAAAGGTTCAGAGAGTCGTGAGAGGTTGAAACATTCCACTCTCACCCTTCATCATCTTATGTTAATCCTAACAGTGTAGCTATTGCTGGCTGCCAGCTATAGTCATGTCAGACCACAACAAAGACATGATGCAATGTGTGGATAAGGCCGGCCACGAAAAACTTGAAGGCAGAACTCATTTTCTGATGTGATATATTGTTGGTGATAGATTGCAACAGCCCAGATAGAGTGTCCGGGGACGTTGGGACTCATTCATCATCATCTTTTCTAGACATTGACCAAGTATGTGGCTTTCATCCGAACCCATGTTATACCATTGCCGAGCATTGGGTATCATTGTACTTTTACATACAGTTCTTTTGTTGTACAGGCAGTTTTATTGTGTGGAAGCTTATCTGGGACAAAGCAAGGACACAGAGTGTTTCACTGCTGCATCAGATTTGCTCTCACACATGGAGACAGGACAATTAATTTATGTTGGTGAGATTACAGCAGCGAGTTCAGGAGATTTAGTGGAGGTATGGATTTTTTGAGAGTGTGAATAATATAAGAGTTCCTTTCGAACATGTTTGGAAGTATTACTGGAAAGAAAGGGAACTTGAAAAGGTTAAAGAACAATGTGAATCCATGTGATTGCTATTCCAAAAGGGAAAGGAATCAATCAATCAAAGTGGAACAGAGGAGGATTGAAAGGGTTACTTTGAATGTTAAAGTGTCAAAACTGATGATTCCTAGTAGGCTATGGGGAGAAAGCCTTCACTGGCCTGAGCCTGATCAATTCAGCATTTCCTCATATCTAAGTAGCAGCGTTTGTTGTTTGCCATACTAACACGGCTTGGGATCTGAGAACGGCTGAGGACAATATCCCACACGTTTAGATTGTTCTAGCTTTATTTGCGCTCTTTAATCAGGATCAGAAATACTCAGAAATACTTTATTTATCCCAAACTGATACCTTTTTATATGTACAGTATATGTAAATGGTAGTACAATAAAATAAATCAACACATAATATACACAGTGATTGAATACAATAACTGCATTTTCCATTACATGTTACACATACTCACCAGCTAGGCTACGTGTTAGCATGCTAAACTGAGTTGGTAATTCTTACAAATACACCTATGCAGTGTTTTTTTCTGAATTGATCTGTTTACATTTTGTGACTTTGACTGAAAATGTATAAACTTTTTTAACAGCTGACCTTCCTGAGAACAATGACGAGAAGTCACACACAGTAACAGCCCGCTACTCTCATATCAGCAGAAGGATAAATTCAGTGCAGGTGCAATGAAGTGTTGGTCTTTGAGAACATGAAATGTGTAAATAAAAGAATACAACGAACAAAGTGTGTTTTATTACACACTGTGTACTAGTATAAACATACAGTATATACTGTATATAAACTACAAAAAGCATAAAAGGGCCTCTTTAAAGTTCAAAAACCTCAACCCAGGCATGCATGATAGCAGAATAAATGCATTGCAGTATACTTTAGTCCTTGATTGAACACTGCATTTCCTGTCCAAAACTTTCAGCTGCTTTTTGCTGTTTGGAGGGAGATTGCTAAAAGAGGCAACATCTAGTGGGGGGGAGGGAATGCTGGACACAAGTTGCCAAAGGGCATGTGAGGATGAAACAGGCAACCAGACCAGACAACTTTTTATCTTATTTTCAGTGTTTCTGTTTAATTAGCTTATTTTAATGTTCAGCCACATCTTGTTATATGAATAGCAGAAGTTGAATGCACATTTTGTTAATCGGCTTTCCTGTCTCCCAAGTCTGACGTAAGAGGTGAAACTCAAATATGCAGTACAGCGTAGTGTTTAATTCCCACTAGAACTGATTTTAATTGCATGCATAAGCAATGCCATCCATATGAATTCCTTTCTGCTGATGTTATTAAATTAAACAGGGAAACTTTATTTATATATCCCATGCTGTAGGCTTTTGGCTGATGATGACCTGAACTAACATTGTACTTGCGGTTCATTTTAGCTTTCAATATTCTAAATACTGCAGTCTATTGAAGTGTCTGTTAATAGACAATACTTTGGCAGTCAAAAAAGTTGTTTGGACATGCAACATTGATCAATATCAGTATGATTACAACTCTTTGGTACACTTATTATCATTCGTAAAAGTCTATATAAACCCTTCAATCTATTACCAAGGTATTTCCTATTCCCGTGAAAGTCCCAAACACTGCTACTAAAGATGTTAAAATGTTAATACCTGTACACTTTGTTGCTGCAAAAAAACAATTTTCCAATTTAGGATCAATAAAGTATACCTACCTATCTATCTTTAGTTTAACGGTGTCATTCTTCACAGATGGTTTTGGAATCTGTTTTCCATGCCTACTCACAGACTCAGTGATGATAATTAAGATTGTAAAAGCCCAGCAAGGCCTTATGTTCGTTCGTAATGTGCTTGATGGAGAAGGCAGACACCATCTTTTAAAGTTGACTTTCTTTGCTTAGTTCTTTTTTGGCATGAGAGGAATTTAAAAGTTCAATAAGTGTACCCCATGGGACTTCCTATTTATACAAAGGCACTGCATTATACGCAGCTGTTTTTTACACTCCCAAGGCATCAAATATTGCGTGACTTGAGTACTTGATTCTGATTGATACATTTCAGACTTTCCAGAGGTGTGCTATTATTGCTGTATGTGGCTGATGCTGTTTATATTCCTGATTCCATAAGTGGGAAAAACACCTTTCCCTGTATCCCATGTTTGTGTGCAAATCTTTCAACTCTACGGAGAGCTAAAATGGCAATAAATATGTTCTGTTCTCCTTATTTACAGCATCTTGTACTTTTTGTTCGGTAACAGTGAAGGCATTGAAAACTGATTACTCTAGTGTGACATTCAGATGGAGAGCTCTCACTGCTGCACTAATGTGTCTGTGGGATGGCTCCAAATCAATAAATATGTTTGGAGCAGCCAATTTCCTTAACATCATAGCAAGCATGCGTCATTGGCCTCGGGGTTAATTTGTGCAACACTCAGTGCTGTCTGCTGGGAAACAAACAGACAACAAGTGGAAATGAAGACGGATATCCTATTACACCTTTAATATCATCAGTATCTGAAGGGAATTGGTATCTTGTAGCAGTATTTAAGAGGCGCAAAGGGTAAAATATTTATAATTGTACTAATAATCGAGTTCAAATGTAATGTTCAGCACTCTTAAGCTATGCGACAAATGGGAATGTCAGAAGTCATCCTTCAGTTTAAGGGAGTAGTTGATACAATCAACAGGATTACATAATTAGGATACAAAAATGGTTAATATGTTGCCTTAAAGTTACATGAAAAAAAAAATCTGGTAACTGGTAGATTAAAAATTGGATTTCTTAAAGGATTACACTGATAGAATACATTTAATAAACAAGATTGATACCACTAGTTCTGGGCATGTTTGCAAATAGTAATGATCTGGCATTAAATACATTGAGTATTAGATTAAATATTCTTCACTGATCCAAATTGTGTTTTCATTCATTCATGTGAAAAAACATCGCACAAGAAATTAAAATAAAATAACAGTCATTAAATATATATAAGTATTGAAAATAAAAAGAGAGCAAGACATAAATCTACAGTATAGGGACCAACATATAAAAAACTGTTAGAAAATAGTATGATGAACTAACCTACTACTGAATAAACTATAAACATAGGATATATGCTGTGCATTATAAACTGTGCAAAGTAGTTGCAGAAATGGTATAGGACACAATTATCACCTTTAATTGTATTCACTTTTTTTGGTACCCGCACATCCCCAAATTAAATTTGGAATACTGAGTGTAGCTGCTATAAAATACAATTGCAAGTAAATGGCTTCAACCAGACATCTTATCAGAAGACAATTGGTATATTATTCATGAAATCATTGTAATGGAAATAACCACTTTTTGTCTTTAGATAGGATTCATTTGAGGACACTTAATATATTTTATTCGATATATTTCCTGGACAAGGCTTTCAGACTGTAACTAAATAATATTCCCATGAAAACAGACAAACAAACTAAACAAAAAAAATCTACTTGGCTAAAGTTTTTTCAAAGATATGTCCCCTTTGCGTGACCAAGTAGCTTGATCGTGGTTTACAAGTCCCCCAAAGTGCGAATATTTTTTTATGTACAGCAAAGAGGTCACCTTGACTGTTTCAATTCAACACGGATAAGCTTTTTCCGATCATTAACACTTGTGAAAGAACTATCGTCTCACAGTGCTCACTTCTGCCCCACAAACAGGATTTAGCAATCCACTTAAAATAATTTCAATAGTTTAGGGGAAAATCCAGTCTGAATCATTGCAATTTGAAAGCAAAGAGCTGCTTTAGAAAGGCTTTAAAAGGCTCATTCACTTCACTGAGTTTCTAAAGGAATGCTTTCAGGTGTGTTTTTCATATCAAACTGCACTCTAAAAGAAGAGAAAACTGCACTAAGGCGATTATATTTGATCTACGGCTGTCCAATCCATCATGGCTAAACCGTCTAGAAATAAGAACTCAAAGTGTTTCAATAGCAGAGGTGCTTTCTGCGGAGAAGAAAAAACAACTCGTTTCCACAAAAAATGCTTCTTCTTTAGAAAGGTGCATATGTACTTTTTTGTGAGCTTTCATTGGGCATGAAAGAGTTCATAAAACCATGTGTTGTTCCCTACCTTATCATAACGAAGTGGATGATATGACAGCTGTGTTATTGTTGTAGCTTCTGGGAACACTTAAACTCAATGAAGTCTCAAAATGAGGACAGGTGCAGTCTTTAATGGTAGCTGAGGTTTTAATATATGAGTATGTGTGTGTGTGTGTGTGTGTGTGTGTGTGTGTGTGTGTGTGTGTGTGTGTGTGTGTGTGTGTGTGTGTGTGTGTGTGTGTGTGTGTGTGTGTGTGTGTGTGTGTGTGTGTGTGTGTGTGTGTGTGTGTCCCTTGACAGGTTTTCCATTATGTAAGAAAACTACTTTATACCCATGGCACACTGCAATATGCATGCTGAATAACATTCTATGAATAAAGAGACTGTAGTCTGCCTATACCTGTCATTTTGCCATTTTTATTTTTCACTGAAAAGAACACAGAAAATAGACCAAACCAAAGCAAAATTACTAAGTTTATTATTATTGACATACATGAAAAATAAAAGTCTATTGTACTGTATTGCACTTTTAAAAAATACAAATATTTCAAAGGGCAAGAGTGCATTTATTTGAGATAAAGAGTGAAAGGACGAGACATTGGACATTGCCTGTAATGTTCCTCGGCTCAGGGTTTGAACAAGGCAGCAGTCACTGCATATGGGCCGCCAGCTCTAACCACATCTATTGGCCCACTGTAATACACTTTGTTTGTCAAATTGTATTTATTTACCTTAAATATGTTTGTAATATTTTATAGTGCTCTGTAATTGTGTTTTTAAAATTTGCTAGAAAAAACTAAGGCCCTGCCACTGGAACACAACGTCAGGTTCTGCTTGTTTAGTTCTTATTTCCTTTTAAAGGAAGTTATGTTTTTATTGGTTTGACTGTTTGTCACAATACAATATGCTTTATTGTCCCCGTAGGAACATTTGTTCTGGATGCCATCAAACAGTTGCAAAACATCATACATACTACATAGCAAAAAGATTAAAGACATTATTACACAGCTTAGATGAATACTCAAATTCCGATTGCTGAAAGTTGGTATAGTAGACCTTTGCTAAGAACGCTCTGATCAAGGGACTATTTGCAATCGTATCAATCCAGAGAAAGAAGTCCGCTCAATTTTTTCCATTTTCTGTTTCCCCATCTAAAAACACGCTATAATACTTTTTGAATATTGATAACGACATTTGTGGAGAGCATCAAGCTTTGGATTCATGATGGCTAAACTGTCCTTGTTAAAAAAATGAAAAAGAGAAGAATAAAAAAGCGCATAAGATGGAAAGAGGTTAAAAACACACAGAGCTCGAGGACAGAGGAATGTAACCCCCAAAGGTAACACAATATGGGCTCTGGCTGTAAATAAAATAAGTCAGTAATTACTCCAGTGGTGATTGAAGCGTTTATGTTTGCTTCATCTCGGCCATTAAATCAGAGCCAGGCTTCGCTCACTTTGACCACACTCAACAACCGCTCACTGCATCCCACACAAACTCAGTTTAAGAAACATAATCATGTGAACATTTCTTACGTTTCAACTTACGCCGGCCTTTCAACAAGACATTTTCAAGCAATTCAATTCTCATAGACACGTTTCCAACGACCAAAAACTAATTTTTATCGTCTTCTTCACTTTCTGATAACATCAAACGTGTTAAAAATTAGGAAGATGCGATTTGCAGGCGAGACGCTATAGCCAGTTTGCCTATTTACATCCGGTAGTATAGCATGGCGCAGTGATGACTTAGTGATGAAGTTAGCATCACAAGTGTTCCATGACAATAAGCATTAGTATTTTTTCATTGGATTTTGTTTTTTTTGCAGACAATAAGATCTGTGGCAAACAGATTCATGATACCTACACGGTTAAGAAAGTAGAAGTTAACTTTAAGTCAAGCTGATAGGTGTAAAATGGATGATTACACCGATCAGCCACAATATTATGACCACCTGCCTAATATTGTGCAGGTCCCCTTTTTGCGGCCAAAACAGCCCTGACCGTCGAAGCATGGACTCTACGCTAGACCTCAGAAGGTGTGTTGTGGTATCTGGCGCCAAGACGTTAGCAGCAGATTCTTTAAGACCTGAAAGTAGAGAGGTGGGGCCTCCACGGATCGGTCTTTTTTATCCAGCAGATCCCACGGATGCTCAATGGATTGAGAACTGGGGAATATCGGAGGCCAATTCAACACCTTGAATTTGTTGTTGTGTTCCTCAAACCATTTCTGCAATGTGGCAGGGTGCATAATTCTGCTGAAAGAGGCCCTGCCATCAGGGAATATCGTTTCCATGAAGGGGTTAGCATGGGTACCCTGACTGGTCTGCGAACCAGCATTAATTGTTCCAGCAATTTGAGCTACAGTCGTTCTTCTGTTGGAAAGTGCCACGCATACGCGCATCAATGAGCCTTGGTCGCCCATGACCCTTTCCCAAGTTCACCAGTTTTCCTTCCTTGGACCACTTTTGGTAGGTAGTGACTACTGCAGACCGCGTACCCCCCACAAGAGCTGCAGTTTTGGGATGCTCTCAATCAGTCGTCTAGCCATCACAATGTGGCCCTTCTCAAACTCGCTCACATCCTTATGCTTGCCCATGTTTCCTGCTCCCAACACATCAACTTTGAGGTTGCCTTACATATCTCATTCACTGACAGGTGCCATTGTGACGAGCTAATCCCTGTTCTTCACTTCACCTGTCAGAGGTCAAAATGTTATGGCTGATTGGTTTAGCTGCTGTGTGACTGTTCTCAACCGGGGGCAAATAGACACTGCAACAATTTTATCCTACGTTTTTAGTGGCCCATGCAAACTCTCAAAACCAGGTAGACAGTAAACATGTGGGAGACTCCTTGGAGGTGCACAAACATGACCTGTCAGTTCTCTGCATGTGAGGAGAAATGGTGGAGTAAACAAGAGAGCTGCTTTGACCCCTCTTCCAATTAAGGCAAAGATAGAGTGGAGAAGAAAAGCTTTTTTAGTTATGATTTAATTAATATTTTAACATTTCCAAAAGATTAACCATACCTTTATAGTTATAAGTATGAGAGAAGGGAGCATGGCAGAGATAATTATACTCGCTTTAACAACACTACACGGTAATTGACAGTTAAAAGTACGGACAAAAACAGGTGCTGCAGCTCACACACACTCAGCATTGAGAGCAAAATAATTAAAAATGACGGCAGTTTTAACTAAAGCCGATGTGGAGACTTGCACATCACACATCTGTCATCTGCGCAGTGGCAACTGGGGAGGTTGTGTGTTAGTGTGTGTGAGCCAGAGACAGAGAGAAGACAGGATGAGGATGGGGGAAGGTTGATGGGGGGTGACAATAATGATCATATAATGCTACAAACATACTGCCTTAATAAGCAACACACTCTTGCCTTTGATATAAAATAAACTGTCGACGCGTTTTAGTGAGATGATTTCTACTGTCGCCTGTTTTATGCCCATTTGTATATTTATTTAGAACATTTCATGAAACCTGGGTTTTATTTTATTCCTCCATGTCCCTCATATAACATTTCCCATAACCCTTATCAACAGGTCATGACTCATCAAGGCCATTGACATACAATGGAACATATTTATTCCCTTCTTTATTGACCGTTACAGTTTTCATGGCTCTACTTGAAAAATTGCATCATCTTGGATAAATGGGCGGTGAAGGAACCAGAGACATTGGGTATCGGATGTGGTCAATTCCATATAGCGAAATGTTGAGCTTAAACCTCCAATAGATCTAGGGAAATGAACAAGCTAGGTGCCATGATGGGGGCCGGACATTCAAGGAATCAGGGCTTTTGGTCAGCACTTGAGATGTTAAACAAGATTTCCATCCCACCCGAGGACATTTTGTGCTTAAATTACACAGTATATTTACGTAAATTAACAAGCTATGTGTCATGATCGAAACCAAACATTAAAGGAACCAGGAGCAAAAGTAGGATTATTTCTCAACATCAGCGGCTGTGTATCCTGTGGATGTACCCCCTCACTCGTCTAATTTCAGAAAGATTTGAATGTTGTCTCCATCAGCGATTAACTTTAAAAAACTGCCTTTGAGAATTTATATCTTAAAGTAGTAGAAACTTCATCATACTGCTACGAAATCAGAGATGTCCCTATTATACGACACTATAATGAGAAAGTCAAGACTATGCATTCAATATAAATGCAGCACAGTAAAGACAATATGGCCAGGTGGGAAAATGTACAGTGCGTGTGTGTGTGTGTGTGTGTGTGTGTGTGTGTGTGTGTGTGTGTGTGTGTGTGTGTGTGTGTGTGTGTGTGTGTGTGTGTGTGTGTGTGTGTGTGTGTGTGTGTGTGTGTGTGTCAGAGAAGCAGATGCTAGCGTAGCGGGGGCCCCATCCTGTGACAGGTGACAACACTAAACACTTTGAAAACCTTATGGCCAACAGACCAGGGTCACATTGTTAGTTAAATACTTTGTGGTTCCCCAGGGGCGACCGCTTTAACCCGCCTGACAAACCGTATGGTGAACTGACCGATGTTAGGAAAACAGCAGGGTTGGGGGATTGTTTTCCAATCACTCTACAATAAGTAATAATTTAGAGAAGACATCAAGGTCACATTTGGAGTGAAACATCAACCTTCTAACTTATTGGACCCTGAACTTTTCATTCTAAAAGGAAATCTTTGGCGAGTCTTAATAATGATTATCTAACCTCCAAGTCTTTGATTGTTCCGGCTGTTGAAAAGGTCATTTCCCGTCTAAATATGGGACATACAGGACTAAATCAAACAATCCACATAATAAGGAAGCAGCCACTGGAGTCTCCATACACTGTAATCAACCGGAAACTGTCAAGCATGTATTAAAGACTGCAACAGCTTTGACAATGAGAGAAGGGTGTTAATATCAGCATTCGTTGAAGAAAAATGTGGCTCACATTGGGGAACTGGGGAAAAAGGATTATCATTTAAAACATGTCTTAACAACAAATTGCATAATGGAGAGAATTGAGTGTGTTTTTCCTGACAATATACTGACCCTACTCCAATCCAGTAGGTGGCAGTAATGCACCTAATCGCCAAACCGGTTATAAAACGTAACAAACTTAATACTTAACGCAAACCATGTTCTCTTGCTAAATTTAACAAAGTGCTTTTGTTCAGCCTTTTTTTTAAAGTGTTTGACTACCTTGCACATGACAAGTTGGGAGTTACCTCTTGGCCTGTAGGAACGTTAGCTATACTGTAGCTGTTTTAGAAATATAGGCAGTGACAGTTTTAGACTAAATGTATCTGTTTCGTTTAAAGTATAAAAAAACTAAAATAACTTAATTAGCTTTTAATTTAGTAACAGAGTTTGTGTCAATTACCTTTTTTTTGTTTTGTTAATTTGGCCTAAAATAATTTTGTCAAATTTAGTTTGCAGTTTATTTCTTAATATTTGTTGAGATTTGTTTTTTGTCACAACATTTGTTTCAGTAATTACTTATTTAATTGCATTAATGAAAAAAAGCACATTTACGTAGTATTTTACATTAATTACACTATCATAGATTATTCTTTTGCAGGGGGGCCACAGGGGGTCCAAGCTCAGTGTCATAGGGGGCCCCTGTTGCCCCCCCCCCTCCCCCCAGAACCGCTCATGAATATAGGGATGCAGAAGTCTGAGCCACTGACTGACCCAACATCCTCAGCAACAACAGTTGTTTTTCTAGTATTTTTGCTCCAGTGTGTCTTCCTGTTCTTTTCTTATCTGAATGTTGTTAAAATGGGGGAACAACTTAAAACAATTTCAACTCTGGCTATTCACTCTTACCAGGGAAAAGATTGTTTTGTTCACTAAATTTGCATTGGCTCTACATGCTGTGACGCTGCCTCGAAAATTTGACTTGCAAATGGTTTGAAATGACATGTTATGATATTAGCTACAGGCTATACTATGGATTTTTGTCTAGAGCAACACTGTATTTCTCCCTTCTGTGTACTGATTCTTTCTCAAAAGAAAGGAAAGCACATTTCACTCAACTGCAGATCTATGTGCTGTAGCACAATAATAGAATGTATGTTTAATTGGATCTCATTGCTGATGTGTCCAGGTCAAACACTGTTTGAAATGACTAAGTATACAGATCAGTTTACCAAATATCAGGTCATAAAGCCTTTTGGTTAAGAAAAGAATAAGGAACATGGCACACATCTCGTTCACAGCATTGATAGAAATGATTTCTTTGGGACGAAAAATAAGTTTTACATAAATTGTTAACTCCTTCATTTAAAGATTTCCCCCAGAAATATGAGCTAGCATATTCTACACACAACTGAAACCAACCCTTCCTGCATCGCACACGCAGTGAGTGAGTTGATTTGCAGATGTCTGTCAGAGTTTCATTACCAAAGGAATTTAAAGAGGTGTCTGCTGAGCTCAGCAACAGCCTGAGACAAGAGGCATGATGGATGGAGGAAGTTCATCGGGAGAGAAGGGACTGGAATAAGGCAGGGGCCAAAGAAAAATAAGGTAGAATGCATGTAAATTAAAAGAGAAGGTAGCCTGTGTTACTGCCAGTAATGGAAGTGCGTTAATAAAAAGGTGAGCCAGTGAATGAAGCCTGTTTTCGGCCTACTTTTGGCCGGGGATGAATGGAAACCCTGTCTTGACAAATCCTCCAGAAATGGAAAATGTAATCACATTTTTGGATTGACACGGAGCAGAGAAAGGCAACACTTTTCTAGGGTTCATTTCTGTCATGAAACTTGTTCACCAAAGACAGCATAGTGGAGGCTTTTCACTGTCACTGGAACAGGGTGAACATTGGAAAAAGCAAAGATAGTGGGTATGCATTGTCACAGGAGCCATGTATTGACTCTGGAGCTAATAGAAGAGACGCTGCGTATTGATGGTGAGGCTAAGGCTCCTTGTTAACAAGGTCATTCATTACCATTAGCAGTTAATGTATTGGCACTGAGGTCAGTGTGTGGTGCTCTGAGGTGCTGCAGAGATTTAATGAATGAATGAATGAATGAATGAATGCCTTTTATTGTCACTATACATCTCATGGGAGTGTTCTGGGGAACTTCTGTGTATTGGTATTGGAAATACCTATTGTGAATTTGAATTCTGTGATGTATTTTTTATGGCAGATTCCCAATAGTGCTTATATTTGCGAAGCTGTAGGTCATACATGTAGGTCATACATTTTAAAACAGATACATTTGTTGGAATGTGCTAGATTGCAAGAAAAAGAAATGTTAAACAGCATTTTACATCTCATTTTCATGTCTTTTGTAAAAAAAAGCCAATTAATGGTTTTGGCTTTTATATTTTCTGTTTCCTGTTTCATTTTGGCTCAAATACTGCGCCTGTGTCACGTCAGTTTTTACTTCCTGTTCGTTTGTGTTTTCCCAACTGTTTTGATGTTATTAGATTACCATGTTCCCCATTAGCCCTGGAACAACCTGGCTTCGTGTACACATGCACTTTATCCCCTCATTAGTTCTGCTTCTATTTAAGTCCTGGTTTTGGTTTAGTCTTTGTCAGACTATTGTATGTTGTAATGTGAAGTCATGTTTTGTTCTGTTTTCCACTAGAAAAAGTATGAGTATTTATGAATCTTTAAAACAGCGGTCCCTAAGAAGTGGCTAAATGAGACTCCTTAACGTGAACATGAATACATGATAAGCTAAGTGGTGTTGCCGATAGTCATGATGTACGCTCATAGCCTAACATTTGCATTTTAGTTCTTGGGATTTAATTTATGCTCCACATATTATTAAGTGGTTTAATCTGTGGAAATGATTATGCTGACCAAAGTGTATCATGAACAGGAGTTGTCACACATCAGATGGATACCAAAATCCGATGGAAAATGTAACAAGGATCACAAACTGGGACCAGCCTACAAAAATATGTCATCTTTTCCAAAATTCTTTCTGTGGTAGACTTGCTTACGTCATTACATCCAGATTGCATTTATATAGATCTTCCCCAATATTTGTGATCGCTCAGAAGATGTTAGAGTTCTTCTCTCAGCACTGTAAAGACTTATTTGGCTGAAAGCTGACATTCACCATTCTGCTCGTCACGATTCACCTAGCAACAATAATCCTAAACCCACACAATACACACTGCTTTGTAGGTTTTAACAACAGAAGCGATGCGGAGAACCCTGCATTGTTCAGCCTTCAGGACCAGTCTCGGCCCATCTTGGTTTTTTAAATGGAAGCAATCCCCTCCCATCTCTTCACTTTTTCCATCTCTGTCTGCCTCACTATTTTTCATCCGGCTTCCCCCTCTCTCTGAATCAGTAGAGGAGCCATTCAGCAGATGTTTGTTGACTCTGCAGTACAAAGACTACCTTCACAATGTCACTAAATCAGAAACCATTGACAGTCAAGTGTTTTTCAAACGGCTGTATGATCCAGAGAGTGCCGCTGCCGTGTGGTCCCATTTTTCTTGTTATTTCTTGTTAAATGTTATAATTAATTGTGGGTAATTTCCAAAACGGCAAGCAAATCTTTATCTTCAATGACTAGTCTTCTGCTACCCACAGTTAGAAAACAAGTTTGAATTTGGTTCTTCATTTTCTGTGGTTTGTGTAAATATTTTTGCAAGCATGAGGCTGATCTCCATCAAAGATCACCTGCAGTAATACAATAATGACCTTCTTTACTATATTACCATCTTTATTCTATTATCTTTATTTGTTCCCAGTCTCTTGGTGCTGATCTCAAGAGCCCACTTCCTGCAGAACATATGCTTTGTCAGCATGCATAATCAAGTGAAGACATTATATTTTATGCAGCTCCGAAACTTGATTTATCTTCTGTGGGGAAGGAGTTGTTCTTACCGAGTCATGCTTTCCCATCATCTATCACTCCTGAGCGACTAGCACATCTGTCTGCTGGATTCTTATCAACATGTCTCAATCACTATAATTTATTTTAAAGTATGTTAGTGCAGCCTAGTGTTAAGATCATCCTGAAGGTTATGAAAGAGTTTTATTTACACGTTATTCCTGAAGTGGCACATTCAAGTCAACGTTTACATTTGTCTAATACATTTCTTTATGACCAAATGCCAGCGAAACTAAAGACATTCCCACCAATCATAGCTGTAGTTTATGTTTAATCCACATACTGTTTAAAAGTGGTGCACATTGACTATCATTATGATGCCTAAAGTTTGCCATCTTGTTTTGATGGATACATATTTGGCTGTGAGGGTGAAGCTGTAGAGAAGCAAGGCTTAGCAGGTTCACGTACCGTTAGCATGGCAAATTCTAAGTCAACAGCTAAGGCTTGCACTAGCTAACTAGCTGTGTTAGGTTGATGCATACGTGATTCACATATTCCAAGACAGAAAATGGGATGCTTAGTGGAAAACAGGAATGTACAGAAAATGTTACTTACCGAAAACAAACAGCTGATTCATAAGAGTGCCTTTGGGTACAACCCAATGCTAAACAAGTCTGTGGTAGCAATCAACAGTGGAAGCAATTTCTTAAATGTTACACTTATTTATCATCTGTTTTAGTCAGAAATGGGAGTACTGTATTGAGGAGGACTTATTGAAACAATAAACTCATTACAAAAAGGAAGCTCAGTTGGTGGAGCTGGTGGCCCATGAACTGGGGCTTGGTCCCCAAACGGCGGACTCATGTAGCATCCAGCATCTACAATAGAGTCACTGGTGGTCCAAAATATATACATATTTTTAAAACGTAATGAATATGTCAAGTGAGAAATAAGGTTATATTGTCATAGACATCTAAAAAAAATAACACTTCCTTTTGCCACCAGTCTTGCTGCTTCCTGCTGGCCATTACAAAGCACATGTTTACGGCACTTCCACATTGGCTGCACATCAGCTATAACCTTTTTATTTGATGAACTTTATTAAGTTTTCATTACCAGCCTGTATTTAATTATTGAACAAAGGCAGCTGGTTTTTGTTTTATATCAAAGTATGTCAGTGTTTTCCACCATGCCATGGATTACAATGGGCAATTGAGCATGTGCACATTTTGGTAAACATTACTTAATGTATACTTGGGATATTTTCCAATTAAAATTACAGGCATAGTTTACTTCAGTGTTATAGAATGAATTATTTCTTTCCATAGGGAAATAAGTAGATCTTCACAATCGGAATTATCAACTACCCTGATTCGATGCAGTCTGCCAATACTGCTGCAGTAAATGCTAAAATAAGCAGTCCACCACAGTTCTGCCTCTCTACAGTTATCTATTAATGAAGCTCCAGAGAGCTCTTTGCTCTGGCTTTAATGAAACAAAGTTATTCATATCTCCCGATGAAACACTGGTAAGAGCCTTTGCTGAAATTTCGATTGCCATGAGTCATTCCATTTAATGAAACCTTCCAATTGAATTCAATTTTCTCCTTAATTTAATACTAATCAGATTCCGACTTGGTTTATTTGCTCACATTTTTTAAATCAGTGTGTTATAAACTTGTTGTGGCAGACTTTAATGCTGGTGAAATGCCCGTTTTCCCAATCTTGTATATGTTTTGATTTTCAAATGGGTCTAGTAAGTACTAAAATAAAAGTGCAGTATGCATATTTCAGCAGGTACTCAAGCTGAAATGTTCTCTGGGCAGCAATTAAAGCCACCAACTCAGACAAAAGCTTTCAACAGAGACATTCAGACGCACCTCTGCAGTGCCATAGCAACTGACCTATTGCAGCACTTTCATACCTAATGCATTACAAATGAATTTGTTCTTGTATTAAAAAAAACATAGTCCTGTATAGTTATCGTAATATTGTCACATGAAGTCAATGCTATCAACAAATAGAAAAATCATGTCAAAGGCCCTATTCAAACACATTGTGTCATTGTTGCACCTCTGAAAATGAGTCTGGTGAAAAAATATAGCAGTATATGTTAATTAATCCCAGTATTCCCAGGTTGGATCTTTGCGTGCATTTGATGCTGGAGTCAGTCAAAGTGTACTTTTTGATACTACCACTAGCTATTTTTTGTTTTATGTATTTTTAGCCTTTTTTTCACCTCTGAAGAGATTGTAAAAAGTGCCAAAATGTCTGGAAGTTTACCTTTATTGAGACACAGCACTGGTGCCTACAATATCCAAAATACAATAAAAATATTACCAGATTTAGCTTCTGGAGCTAGAGGTTAACTTTTTTGACTCGGGCACACTGTCAAGAAGGTATAGCAGCAGGCCACAGAGGTGGGTTAACCAAGCACCACTTACTGCAGCAACAAGCTAGCCACAGACAGCTAACTTTACAAGAGCAGCAAAAGTTCGGAGAAAGCTAACTACATCCTACAAGAGGAGCACCACAGCAAATGAGCACACAGCTTATCAACGTTTAAGATGACAATTTGATTGACAATATGCCACAAAAAAACACTGCAGCTCACCAGAACTGTTTGCTAGCTAAGCTAACAGGCTATCAGGTAAGTAGCAACTGCATATAGAAAGGAACAGAAGGGTTCGCAAAGCTAAAAGCAACCAGCTGCATTTTACGGAATATCTGAATCTAGTCGGCATTGCATTTTTAGTAGATTAACTTTAAAATGCTAATTAAGTGTAGAAATAATTAACCCTTGAACCCCAACTGATGCTAACTCAACTCACACTTTCATACAGCTCCCTCTGGACACAAACTTTTACATACGACTTGTCCTTCCTGTTTGTATGTATGATTGTATGTCATTATTTCCAAAGAGTTAAACTCCTTCAAGATGCATTTTACATCAATGATATAAGGGGCCTTCTGATTTTCCTTTGTCACGGACCCATCCTCTTCTCATCCTCATCTACTTTCTTTGGCAGAGCACATGAATACCATAAAGCTGCATACACAGCTTTACACAACATGAATAATGATGTGAAATGTGCCCAGAGAGAGAGCCTTGGTATTGCTATATTTCTCCTTGGTCTCCCAGGCTGACAGAAGTCAAGAAAACCTTCTGTGATATTTTTGCTTCAATAATTCCTCACTCCAGCTCCTTATGTCACATTACTGCAGCGGCAAAAAAGGCTCTTTCACCTCTCAGGCTTTTTCGTGCAGCGCTGGCTTGGCTCTGAAAACATGGTTATGAAGCCTATAAACTGGGCCTCTCGGCACGTTAAGCTACCAGTTCAACAGAGCAATTGTGCTCACAAAATTTCACTGGAAAATACCGATTGGGACCCATATTTTCTTCTCACTGGAAGCATTCAAGTGTCTGTTCGCGTCTGAAGCAGTTAAGTGGACTACCACAACGCTTCTTTTGGTCGGGTGACTGCAGCTCACGCCCCATTTCAACTCATGCCGGAGTCTGTGTCTGTGATGCTGCGCCCATTGGTGTAAATGCAGATTGGAGTTTGAGTTGTACAAACATTTCTGGGAGGCAAAGTTGCTCCGGAGGCAGAAATAATCTCGTTAAATGAGCTGAAAGTCAATGGGAGAAGCAAGGCTTGATGGCCAGATAATGCAAAATCACACTGGAGTCTGTTGGAAAAAGCAGAATAATCTGACAAAATGTTGTACTCACTTAGCATGACATTGTGTAAACCCATTTATGTTAAGTGTAGTGTTTACTTTATTTTGTTGCTAATTTAAACGACTCCAGAGCTAATTGAAAACACCACTGCTAAAGCTCCTTACAAGAACCAAGAGAACTGTGGACACAATGGCTGGTCTTTCACTAATTATTCAAAATAGATTTAAGAGTGCAGCTGCTAGTATTGAATATGACACCCAAAGTAAAATTGGGCATGCTAATGGACATGATACTGTATAATATTGCAAAATCAATTTTATATGTTGTTGTATATTTCTGTATTCAGCAACCTGTAATTTTCGATATATGTTCGTGTGCAGTGCCAACTTTAATATTTAGTAGGTGAAGTTATAGTTCCAAGTAAAGCTCATAGCTTAGGGGTCCTTTAGTTGAAATACTTAGGGATAAAGGCCTCGCTCATTAGACTGTGCCCATGCAGCCACGTTATAATGATGTTAGTATTTCAGGTAAGCTAAGGTGATGAAAAGATGTATAAATGTAGTGACACACATGTATTATGTATGTGAAAGTGTGCCAAAATATAACAGTAATGCACTTTATCATATTTTTGCCAGCTAAGGTCAAGTGTGTCGTTTAGATATTTTTCACTGAAGAGACTTAGCTTAGTAGAGCGTGTCGAGAGCATACAGCCACGTTGAAGTGATGTGCTTGTGTTAGTAAGTAAAAGCATTTTATCTTAAACAAATGTAAGCCTGGAAGTCCCTTTTGTGTCCAAGTGTGAAAACAAATCACTCAATATTCTCAGGCAAAAATACATTTCTGTTCTCCTATTGAAAACCTATTGTTATCTTTAAGAAGGAATCAATTGGTTGTACCTTGAAACCGAACAAAAGCTTTTAGCCATTTAGATACACACGGAGCCACTTTGAAGATTAATATCAAAGCATCTGTCCTCCTGTGCTTTTTATTGAGCCATAATGCTGTTCTAATACATTTTTTAAATATTATATCATTTTTGATTTTGTAATATTTCTTATTGTTTTTATGCTTTTATTTTTCTTCCTTTTTAAGATAGAATACTTTAGCACTTAGGCTTATTGTCTAGGATTATTTTTTTAATATTATAGAACATCCAATTAATACCGGCCTTAGTGTTCCAGTGACTGCAGGGTAGGCAGCATTACAGGCAATATTCAAACAAGGCCATCAGCTCTCAGAGGCTTCACTCAGGCACAGCTGTGCTTTGAGCTAAATGCTAATGTCAGCATGCCAACATCTGCTAATTAGCTCTTTATTCAAAATACAGATGAGGCTGATGGGATGTCATTAGTTTTGTATGTATTTGTTCATTAAGCAAAGTGTTGCAGAATGCTCTATTTGATGATGGTGCTAAGGTTAGGATGTCTAAATTGTTTCAAAATGTATCCTCTGGGGACAATGAATGTTTGGACCAAATTTCCCAACAATTATTTAATCTGCCCCAAAATGCAATGGGTTATTTGTTGGCCTACTGTATGTAACATTCTTCCACCAATATATGAAAATCTTATAGTTTTTTTTTTAATTCAATATAATTACAGACAATTTTTAGAGACAAGGTGGAAGTAAACAAAGTTAGGAGACGCCAGGGTGAAAATAAAAATAGCCCTCCCATGAATTACTACTGGTCGCCCCTGGGAGAAATTACTGCATCTCCATGATAACAATGCTCAAATCGTAGAATAGTACCTAGTTAGAAATCCAACAAAGTCACCCACGGGGGGTTACAACGACACCACAAGAAAGAAAAGACAGAATAAAAAAGGAAAAGGAATACAAGTTCATACAGAGATCACAATACAATCCACCATTTTTAAATAAACATTCAAAGTCACATTCTTTTGTGTAAATGTATCTCAAACATCAAAATACATAAACATAAGGTAGTGTAGTCGAATGGTCGAAGGCCCTGGATTTAGGCTCCAGTCTCCCAGGAGGCGTCGGTTCAAATACCACCAATGCCATTTAAACACGTTGTGGTAGAAATGCTTGACATTTTTGTAAGTCTTGCAACCAAGAACGATACGCAGATTCTGGTCCAGGATCTTCTCAGCTCAGGCCTTGACCACTGACACTCCCTCCATGGCTGATTTACCTGCAAGTGCCATTCGACCTCTGCAGTTAATTCAGAATGCAGCATCTCGACTCCCTAAGTTCTTCCAAAGACATTGTTTTTTGCTCTGCACCAGCCAATCTGCTCACTCCTCCCTCACTGTGAGGCAGACCAAGGTTATCTACAACAAAAACACACCTGTTTGCAATCCTGACTCCAAATTGGTGGAACAAACTCTCCATCCATATCAGGACAGCAGATAGTCTACATATCTTCTGTCACCCATTTGTTTTGCTTGTACATTGGCCATCCTAATGTCTTTACAAAATGTCATGGCAATCCATGATATTGTTGTTCAAATAAATAGTGGTGGTCCAAAATGGTGGACTAGTGGACATGCCATCACCCCCCCTAAATGTCCACATTTTTACAAGACCTAGAAGCATGCTGTAGCTAAAGTTGGTGACTCATGCTACAGTCAGATGCTGTTGCTTCACAGTAACAGTCTTACAACAGATGGCTGGTGGGAAGCGTTTTTTGTAAAGCAGCAACAGGAAGTGTTATGTTTGCATTAACAGAAGCTGACTGTGGTAGAGTTGTTGACAGTTCCGGGCAGAGGAAGCCTTAGTTTCCTTCTCAGTCCAGATATGTTAAAGAAATGCAAAAGGATATGTTTAACTTCAAACATATTAAAAGTTGGTCAATTTCACAAATAGTGAGCCATGAGTTAAAACCTAGTTGAAAAGAAACAGGCATACATAAAAAGTGTTACTCACAAATAAAGTAGAAACCGAAATATGCAACCCAATTGGGGGGTTCAATTCAATTTGCATTTTATTCATATGTTACGTAGGGCCAGGCATATTTCCTTTCAAAGACTTACTCCAAAGATGAATATTGTGAGAATAAATTAATATATTTTGAAGGAACATTAAAGGATATTCACTGTTTCCCGACGGACTAGATCTTTGCACTTACGGTAGTACTGGATGTTGTTGTTTTTAGCCTCAGTTAGCATGTAGCTTATAGTATATTGTATATATGAGTAGAGGGAGAATGACGCATGGAGTTACATACTAAACACACCCCCTCTAACTCTCACTCATTGAGGCTGCAATAATACTATTACGTGTTTAATAACCAATAAACCTCAGAAGAATTGCAGAATAGAATATCATAGGAGGAAGCTTCATGACTACATCAACAGATGGGGACGGTGACGTCATGAGAAAGCTAAGCAGAACGTGCCATGGACCAGCCTCCGTCAACGTCAGCCGATAGAAGAGATGGGTATATTCCCATGTGATGACAAGGGGCCCACAGGATCCGGCCCCCGCGGCCAACCAATGAGAGAAGACGAGACCGGAAGGACCAGAGAGTAAAAACGCGTGATGTAAACAGAAGATCGAGGCCTTTCCCCCACGCTGCTGGTAGACTGCTAACTGCTTAATCGTGGTCTGTGGATCAGTGGCATGGGGGGGCGGGGACCACAGCTGTGTTTCCCTTGTAAACTTATCATATCATTTGTGTTAATAAATCCTGTTAAATTTAGATGAGAAGTTTCTTGGATTCTTTTAGATCATCTTATTATAGAAATTCGAACCCTACAATATGAGATGTGAAAACTTAATTTTGTATCAATTAACTAACCCAAATATACAGAAAGTATATCATGTTGACTTCTCGCCTTGTAAACTAATTTACTGTTTGCTGCTAAACCACTTTATGATCTCTCAGTTTAACATTCTAAACGTCTCACCCCTGTCACATACCTAAACAGTGTTTTGGCTTTAAAATGCAAGTCACTTCTCAAAGTAAATGCCAACTGTGATGAGGTCTCTCAAGCTGCAACTGAGATGACTATCAGATCGGAACAGTGACAATAAGCTATTAGAGACAATTGGAAGTAGAGGGTAGAGGGAGCATTCTCTAGTGTGGTACTGTATATGCTTACAGCCTCAATTGTGGAGCTTGGTACCCTGCAACTGTCGAAGTCGACACCACTTCCTGGAGATATTCCCTTCATCATTTTCTATGCTCCTGCAGTTGAAGTTTTGCTAGAAATCTTTGCTTTGAATTGAGATGCAGCATAGGTTGGATTTTTCTCAAAGTCCCTTGTGAATTGGCACCACATATCAATCACAAAATGCACTTGCAGAATCAACTTTGGTGAACATCGCTTAGCATTCACTATCACTGAGCTAATTTCCATACATTTGATGCATTACTTCCATTAGCAGTTACAGCAGGCCTTCCAGACAACAATAAAAAAAATGGGATCATTGTGACTGGAGCAATAATAATGCAATTGTGTCTTCATTGATTGGACACCTCTCTGCTTAAGGTTTGCCTAGTATAGAAACTTACACCTAAACCTGGTTTAAGGTCAGGTAAGTGATTATTCAAGAAATAGACATTGACTGTTGGACAGGATGTGAATCCTGGTCTTTGGTGTCGTTTTTTTCCAATGCATCTTACTTTTGTTAACAGGTATTTCCTCTATCACAATTTTCAACGGTGGATAATTCAGGGCAGGATTGATTCAGAAGCTGTTTGTCGTAGAGTCCTTTAATAAGCAACCAAACAGAGGAACATCTGCATTTTGTTGATTGTACTGCACAGTGTAAGCCATAGTTTTCCGAACTTGCATTTAAAAATAATCTGTGTGGAGTTAATATAAAATTGCACTCGCTATTGACGTTAGCTTTTTCTTTTTTTATGTCCTGCGTCTCCCTGATTACAATTCTTTCTGAAAAATCAGTTGTTTTAGCTGCACCTTCTATCAGAATCAGAATCAGAATACCTCTATTTGTCCCACAGAGGCGAAATTTGCATTTGTTACAGCAAGTATTGGCTAGTATTGTCTACTGATTCATTTGGTTGTATAGTTGTATATTTACTCTGAACCTGATCAAACTTCATTTCTAAAGAGCTTTTCAAAACTATTTACATATTAAAATAAGTATCACACAATATGGAATATATTTTTAAAAAGCAAGTAAGTGAAAAAACATGGCATCAGAAACATTAAATTATAAAAAAGTAAGATAATGAGAAATAAAATATAACACAAGTTCCAAACAATGACAAAATACAAACAAAAACATTTGTCTGTACAGTATGTACTATTCAACTACCAAACTGACACATTTATACTACAAGGTTTTTGCACACCAATAATTACACTGAAGAAATGTTCACTTTGGATTTTACCCACTGCAGTTGCCCATACTCAGACTGAAACCACACATTAACTTAAACTAAACTTTATGCAAATGATTTGATGCATTTTTTCACAGAATGAGGATTGTGGGTTACCAGTTAGTGTGTTCCCTTGCTGGGGGGATATCTCAAAAGATCAGTTACTCTTTTACTGCCTGTGAGTGTTTTATTAAGATTGATTTAATAACAATCAACCTTTATCAAATTGGAAAAACACAAATCCTAAATCAGTGTATGTTCTAAATCTTTCCATCAAATAGCATAACATTCATTTGCATGGAGTTCTCATCAAATTTTAGATCAAATTTACATTTTTCGTGACACAATCCAAAGTTTCAGAATAGCTTTCATTCGCAACACATCCTGACCAAATGCTGTAGCTACAGCAGTGTCACATCAAATTAGCTTTAGGGATGGAATAATATGACACATGTATATGAAGTAAAACTGGGAACCAGGGCCAAATAATAAAACTGATTCATATTTTCACATATTACATTTCATCCCACGCTGCTTATGCTGACCACCTGCTGACAAATTTGTCCGACACCTCAAACTGATGTTGTTACGCCCTCTACTTCCTGAAGTTTTTCGCTCGCGAGCCACAGTTTGTTAGTCACAGTAAATTGACACATCATGCTCCAACAGGACATGTCTTGTCACCTAATCTTCTAACACAGACACCTCTAAACAAAGTTTGATGAATTCATGCGAGCACAAATACACATGCCATTTTCAGATATATGATTATCGTGAAAAAAGACCCTCCACAGTACTTTCTGGCTGAGGAAGTAAAATAACTTCATCCAAAAAACTAGCATGGTTCTGAAAACCAAGACAGATTACAGGCTGCCTTAACTGTGTAAATGAATATTCCATCATGACAAAAACAAACACACAGACACATAGTGAACAGGATGCAGCCTAATACATTAAACTCTGCGTCAAGAGGATGCACACTGCTTCTGTCTGTTAGCCTGTGTGAAATAAGGCTAGAGGAAATTGATAATGTGAATACGGAAACCCTGAGAAACAAGTGAAATGTTTTTCCAGGTGATCTGTTTTCAAAAGTTTGATTTAAATCGTTTTCTCTCCTGTTTTTATGTACGTAGTGTATGTTGTAGTTTTGTATCAACATTGACGGTATTGGGAACCTCTATGTTGCATGTTTGTTCTTTTAAATATTATTTTTGTTGTTATTGTTTTTAGGCTGACTTTACATCTATCCAGGGACAACAGACATAAAATAGCCTCTTGGCTAACGCTGATGCTTTTTCAGAAATATATTTTTATATGCAATGTCCCTACTAACTTAACAAATAATTAAATAAATGGCTTAATTTGTTTGTTGTAGGACAGGACACCTGTTTGTTGTTGTAATGCTCATTTTGGCCACAAGAGGCTGAGTTGCACCATTATCATGTGCATGCTCAGCCTCTTGTGGCTATGATGAGTATAACAGTATTATTGCTATTGTCTGGGCAAAACCAAGAGGCAATCTCCGGGGCTGAGCAGTGAAACACATACGGAAGTCCCAAAAACTGCCGTTCATCGAATGGCCGCGTGGCCTCGCTCCAAAACAGAGCTATTTACATAGACCCCCCCCCCATGTTAAAATGCCAATTTTTACAGCAGAAATAAACATGTTTACAGCGTGGTACAAAAATTGCTTTTGGTCTCTATAGCTTATTTCCCTATTCATGACAACTGTGAGGAGGGTGAATTCCTATATAACTTTTTAATTATATTAAGGCTTAAAGTTATGCATAATTAAGGGCGCGGTCACTTTGATAGACAGGTTAGCACCGTCAGTGGGCGCTAGCCGCTATTTGCCTGCTCTGGTAGCTCCGCTAACAGACGCTGCACTTGACCTGTCGGACATGTTGGTGGTGTTGGTGTGTTTTGAATGCAAATATCAGACATAATAATCTTGCTGTGCGATTAATTGTACTAACAGACCGTCCAAGAAGTCTGGTCTGCAGTTGTTTCGGTAAGTAAAATGTTATTATTATTTTATTTATATTTTAGCACCGTTAGCACTAATTATCAGTGTGTCTGCTGCATATAATGTATAACGTATCGTCTGATCTCGACCGGCAACCGGGAGCAACGAGACCGCAGGGTGTGCTGTTGACTTTTAGCGGGATAGCGCCGAGAGTAGCATAGTAGCATGTAGCCTAGCTTGGAAGCCTTCGCTAGCTTGGTGGCTTCGAGCTAGATGGGCGTGTTTCGGTAGCCGAAAATATTGATGAGATTATCTAAATTACTAGTTTTTCACTTGCCTCCAAGGGTTTCTGCGTGATAATGATGACAATAATAGTAACGTTTCTAAACATCCATGTTACAATTGGGTCTAAATTCCTAATAAATCATCTCATAGTTTAACCTACAATCTGTCACAAAAAAAAAAATCAGAACCTACAAATTTAAACATGCAAAACAAATATTCTTGCCCTTTATTTAAAAGGAGACACGTTTGTTTTTTCTTAAATAACAATTTAATACACTAAATACTCAAAAGAAAACCTGTTTTGCTGCAGAATTTTATGGTTAAGACCCTCACTGCTACAATTCACGTTGACATTTTAGACAATAAATGGACTGCGTTTACAAAGCTCTTTGTCCAAACCACTTGTATAATTAGCTTTTCATTAACATATGGCAGAGACAGCATTTTTTCATGTGATGCACTACATTACCACCTACATTTAGTGTTTTTCTTTAAGTGTGGATCAACGGAGGGCCTGTGTCAGAATTCATAATGTACATTTCATTCTCAGTGTCACCATGTATATGTAGCCTATTGTTAAGCATCACAGTTTTATTTTATAACAAAAATAATAATCCTTTACTTCTGTTATATTGATGCATACAGGCCCATGTTTGGTGTGGAAGAACCTCAACCTCAACCCCATCCAAATGTATTACATTGTATGCCTAACAAAATATAATTTTTGAAGACTAAATTTGCTCTGTAAAAATATGTGTGATGTTACGTATCCGTATTCTTCTGTATATTTTTTTAGTTTAATGTGTATGCTGCCAATAATAAGTTGTATCCCATTCTGTTATTCCAGTCATTTGAATAAGATAAAAATAACATGTGCTTGCAACAGCATTTGAAATCTGTATAAAAGTGACAGCTGAGCAAAAAAGCCAGAGCTTACTATCACCATGTCCGCTAAAAATATTCATGAAACATCTTTTAAACATTTCCGAAATCATTATGTTACGAAACATTCTTATTTTGTTTGACATTGACCTGCAGGTAACCCTATTTGGGAATATGTGGTGTGTACACGAATAAATTCGTACAAAGTAGGGACAGCTGGTTTCAGGCAAGGACACAGTTCGCCTCAGGACTTTAAGTCAGAAATCCCCTCCTCAGACAGCTGGAGAGGGGAGTAATAGCATAGATGGCAGCACATTGAAATGATTTGTTACTTTACAATGCTCCGCTTTGCCGAAAATCATCCGAAAAAAAACCTCTGAGACGGGGTCACAGCGGTAACATGCTGATCTTTCTACGAGACATGCTGGGTTATTAGTCTGCAATTACGTCTTGCTCCGAGATGTTTGTCGTAATTTGGAGATTTATTTATCCAGACACTCGCTCGCCCTCTCTCTCTCGCTATATTGTGACTGGGGGGAGGGAGGGGGTCATGTCCTTGTCCTGTTGTTTTGGGACTGTATGTTGATGGAAGGCATTTGCTCAAGGAACATGTCCCCCATGCCTCAAATCAGAATCAGAAATCCATTGTTTGTCCCACTGCGGGGGAAATCTACATTGTAACAGCAAAGGGATGGTGCAGATAAGAAGTGCAAACTATAACGGTAGTCTGACAGATTGAATAAGGAGACAAGGAAATGCTAATTAAATCAAAATCTATTAAGTTCTCAAGGTCAAAAAAGTGGAAGCATTATGCAAATATGTTTAACATATAATGAAGTAGGAACCAGTAATAAATATTAAGTTTTACTAGAAAGTAAATATATATTCCATGGTCTTATTTGTTATTAGAATTTACTATTCATCGAGTTACATTGGCCAAATCTGTCGTACATGTTGTTGTTTTGTATGTGAATAAATAAAAATAATTTTAAATATATTTTTACTCCCCCTCCCATTATTTGAACCTCTGTCACTCTTCATCCCACATTTAAAAATAACTCACACACTGTAATACATTTAGTTTCGTTTTATCATTCAAAATCTAAGGGAACCATGACAGACATTTAATTGGCAAGCAACCTGAAATGAACCCGGAAACCCATCGGAGTGTGGCAGCCCGTTAGCTGGATGGCTTGTCAGATGTGATTGACTTTCCACAGGGTTCCTGTCATTCTACCACTGTAATGTGATAGGCTCATGCAGAGAAGCTTTGAGAACAAAGACAGAAAGCCAGTAATGAAAAAAAGAATCACAGTCACAGGTAGAATGTCCTGATAATGTTTGAGTAATGGAGCATGCGTACAGAGCTGAGAAAACGATTCAATCTGTGCCCTTGCGCAGCAGTTCACTGAGGCGAGGCTAACAGAAAAACTGTGTTATTTATACGTTTTATTGTTTACGCAAAATATTAAATTCCTGCACATTAGACATTGCTTCTTGGATGATGCTATTCTTCAGACTTTCCTGTTGTTAACAGAGAACATCTGATATTCCCTGCATCATGACATTTATACCTCTGTAAAAACGAAAATAATGCATACGTATGTATATCATTTCATTTCCTTGCCAAGTTCATTTACTACCTCATTACTTTTATGTTGTAATTAGTACTGTCATGTAAATTTGGTTGATTACAATAATAAGCTGTGATTTATCATGATTCGCTATGGAATCTTACTCTTTGAATGCCGTGTGAATGGGTGAATATTGACTTGTAGTATGTAAAGCGCTTTTAGGGGTCATGAAGACTAGATAAATTGCTATATAAGTACAGTCCATTTACCAATTATCATCATACATTTGAGTTATTTGTTTAACTCGTTAAGATTTTGAGATTAATTGAAAGAGTCAACATGTTAATGTTCCAGCCCAAGTTGTAATGTAATGTCCATGAGAGATACCAGGGTAAAAAATGAAAGGTATCTGTAGACCTGGAGGGGGAGGGGGGGGGGGAAAGAAGAGGACAAGGAAAAGGACAACTTTCTGATGGAATACGGGTAACGTTGGTTACCTCTGTTTTCTGGACATTTACACTTGAGGTGTGTAACCACATTTCCATCGATTCTTTCATCATTTAGAACAGTACAAATAACATGTGTATACATTGGTTTTTGTGCAACACCTTATTTATTAGGTAATTGATGGTTAATATGTAATTTACTAAAACAATACAAGAATCAAGCACCATTTCCTGTTGAAAAAGACTTCTTCAGGCTAGACTCACCAAGAACAAGGAGGGACAAAGACATAATGGTGGAAGGGTTCAAATTTCAAATGAGACACAGGAAGACATGATATGTCTTATTGTTTCCTGTTTTATTTTGAAACACTTTATTACACCTATATTTTGTCTATGTTACTTCCTGACTATGTGTTTTCCCGACTGTTCGATTATCAGAATCTTTTCCACGTGCTGCATTTTCCCAGCCCTCCCCAGCTGTGTCTCCTCTTGTAATTAGTTCATGTATTAAGTTTCTGTCAGCTAGTTTTTTTTGTTAGAGCCTTGTTTGTTGAGCGTCAAAGAGTCCTGCCTGGATTCAAACCTTCAACACTTGTATTTTTCTGCTTGTCCATCCTGCATGTGGGTCTACCCTGCCCTGCTTCTCCGAGACACAACTTAGTTTTGGCAAATAATGTAATCAGAGTCAGGGAGATTCAAAACCACATTGTAAGGAACAAAACCATTTTCAAGTCAGCCTGTCCACTTTGGCCTGTATTCTCCAACAAAACCAAGTGGGAAACTTCTGAAAGAATCAACAATCTGAGACATGAACATTTTGATGTAAGTACAAGATTGCCTACAGTGCACCACACACATTGACTGACTAATTTTTACTATATATGTTTTATTTACTGCAATAGTGATTAGAGTACTGGAAATGGGTGCTTATGTGATCCTATATGAGTTTCTTTTCATCAATGAAGCTGGCTTCAACTTCTCAAAGACAAGGAGACGGGGAAGGAACATCCTTGGTCACTCAGCCGTCGTAGATGTTCCAGGCCAACTTTGTGGCAATATCACAGTGTTTGCCGACATCACAGATAATGGTGTCCTCCACCACCATGCCAAAATTGGTCCAGACTACACAGCATGCATGCTTACCTTTTGGGACCACAAGCACTAAGCAGCGCAGACATGTTGTTGTATGGGACAATGTCAGCTATCATCGTGCAGCCTGGGCCCAAAACTGATTTGTCGGCCACCAACAATTTCTTCTTCAATATCTTCAACCCTACTCTCCTTTTATTTAGCAGGCCTCAAAGGTGAATCCATAGTTATTTTCTCTCTCAATTCATTTGCCAAGACCGGCCAAGGTGAAATGGAGGCGGGGTTTAAGGAAAATGCAAGTCCGCTTGATCTATCACTTCATATCTGTTTCACACAGCTGTAACAGTATGTGCTGTGCATGAATGTTTGGCTGGTTTGTTGTAGAAAATAAGGTGTTTTTCACTTTGGTTGTGTGTCATCATAACCTGGTGTTTCTCTCCTCAATAGTCTCTGTCTAGCTAGAGCAACTGAGTAGAGCTTTCTTAAATAGAGGATTTATCAGTCAGTGAACATTGGGAGAAACTGAAGCATGGGGGACATTACTTAAAGGTCCCCTATTATGCAAAATGCACTTTTTGCTGTCTTTTATACATAAATGTGTCCCGAGTGTGTAAGGAGACTCACAAGGTGTCAGAAAATACAACCCTCTCCTCTTTTCCTCTTTACCCACATCTCTAAAAACGGGGGTGCAAACGAGCTTTTCCAGATTTGCTGCCGATATGACGTCGTATCGGAAATGTGGGCTGGCTTTACATTGAACTCCTGGCAATGTCCCCCCCACGTGACACGTCCCAATCTATCCTCTGCAATATACAGTTGCGAGCTCCTCTGTGTGTCTGTGTATTCAGCAGGATGTCTGCAGGAGGGACTAAAGAGTTGCTGTTTATATAATACATATAATGTCTCTGTTCTAGTGATAAACACTGAGAAGTGTTTCAGAAATAATGCTTGATTTGGTTTGGAACATAATATGGCGTTTAATGACGGCGATGTTTAGCTGAGTTTGTCCGTTAGAAACTTCTCTCTTCAGACGCAGAGATCATGATGCTCCAAAGGGGCGTGGCCAGCTTCAGCTCAGACCAAATTTAAAGCGACAGTCACAGAATCAGCGCTTCAGAAAACGGGGCTGAAATAGAGGAATAGCGGACATGCTAAACTCAATGATCTGTTTGGTATTTTGAGCAAAACACGTCAGAGACATGTTTTTTTTTATATATTTGAGACATGTAATATATGCCATAAAAGAGCATAATCGAGACCTTCAATAAAAGAAAGTATAATTGTTCTAGGGTTTATTGTTAGTAATTGAGTAAGATATGGTGACTCTGGTGATATTTTGTGTTTAATTTCAGAAAACTGAAAAAAATTGTATTTTCTTTAAACAAAGATAACTAAATTGTATAAGAATTGTCTGTCAAGGGGGAGGGACTTAACATAGATAAACATCAGCCCCTGGGCACCAATGCTTTCGAACGAATGTATCCAGCATTCTATGCTTCAAAAAGGCCACAAGCTAGCAGTTGACCTTGATGTGGAGCTCAGGCGTGTCAGTACTGTTGTTTCAGAGAGCAGCGGGATTTGTTGGTGCAGAGACAGTGGGCGGTTCTGTGGAGCAAACTAATGAAATTCAGTGGAGAGCAGTGATCCAGCGACCAGCCGCTGCCCCGCTGCTGCTCCCTGTGCGATCGGAGCACTTAAGGGCAATGAAGCAAGAGATCTCTCTGATGGAGGACCAACACTGCACTGCATGACGGATACCCTCCACTCACAGATCGCCTGCTCACCATTACTCTCACCTGTTCTGTGCAGCTCTTTGTGCTCCATGGGCCTCACACTGAAGCTGCATGGTGCTTTGAATTGAGAAACAGTTTAGACCAGGGGTGTCTAAACTTTTTTCACAGAGGGCCACATACAGAAAAATACACAGAGAGCTGGGTCACTTATAGAGGTGAATATTGCCTCATAAGTTAAGTTATAAGTTAGCAAAACAATCAAATGTAGGTGAATAATGCGCAATACTTTCAAATGGTTTAAGGAAACACAGCCTACATCCCATCTGTCTTTTGGGTTTCATTAATTTTGTTGGCAGCTCATTCCTTAAAACAGAAGCCTCAGATTGCTGATAATAAGAGTAAATATGAAGGTTACATTTCACGCTTGTTATAGAAATAAGTTATTGGGCTTTTTTTTCATCAACTCAGATTTGTTAGAAAATGTTTTAAATTCTAAATGACTGAATTTATTTGAAATTGGGCTCATTAATATATTTAACATTTAAATTTGAGAAGTACAATATAAGACAAGCAACAGTTTAAATTGTGGGCCATATTCCATTATACTTTTAGAATTTGCTGAGGGCCGATTCAAAATGTCCTGCGGGCCGCATTTGGCCCCCGGGACGTAGTTTGGACACCCCTGGTTTAGACGTTTACATGCAGTCCAATGTTATATGAATAATTACAACGTGACCTGTAAAATATCACATTTTTTACCAGTCTTGCCAGGAAAGGCACCTCGCACAAAGTACTTCATCAGAATGTATGGCTTATTTTTGTGTAATTGTACGGAAGACACACTATCTGAAATCTGCATTAGGTAAATATAGTCATTGATTTTGCTAAGTTTCAACAAAATGAACCAAATGGTAAATGACTGTTGGAACATTCTGCAGAAGTTTTTTTTCCACATTATGAATAATATTTGGTCTTTTTGATTGCAATCACCAAATGTGTTTGTCACATTTAGACCCAGGCATGGTGACCTTCCTCTCCCTGATTTCAAGTGCAGTTCTCATATTTAATGTAATGACTTGAGTTATTTTACATTTTTTGGCTTTGGCACTAAAGTGAGGCCGCGACAAATGCATTAAAAGTGAACTTTTGTAATCATGCCTTTTAAAGAAAGTCACTAAAGGCAAAAACACATTTTGTTGTTGATAAATGTTAAATGGTCTGCATTTATATAGCCCTTTTGAGTCTATGCAACGTGCTTTTACATACAGCTCCGGAAAAAATTAAGAGACCACTCCACATTTTTCAGAAATCTTTATCTCTACATGTATGGCAGCCATTCCATTGTTTGTTGAATTTCAACACAGAGAGAAATTGTCAGTAGTTTATAGAATACAATACAAATCCAAAAAAATAATTTAAGTCAAAGACAAACCTATGAATAATAAAACAAGAGAAAATGATAATGCTGAAGTGGTCTCTTATTTTTTTCCGAGGCTGTTTAAGCCTGTCAGAATTCACACAATCATAAAGAGGTGCCACTGTTCGGAATAAAACTGGAAAATGAGTGTGCCTCAACGGCCTTTGGGCAACGGCAGTGACCTGATAAGTTTGCAAGTGAAGGTAGTTATCAGATAAAAAATGTTTAAAATGTAAACAAAATGACCATATATTTAACATTATGCTAACTAGTTAGCATACAGCTATTCAAAGTTGCCTGATGTTGTCTTGTTTGAAAACAGGTGACCATGCCATTGGCAACAATTTTTGGTAAAGTATCTTGCCTAAGGACATTTACGCATGTTGACTGTAGGGGCCAGGGATAAAACCATCAAACTTCCAGTTGGTGGACGACCAATTTACTTCCTGGGCCACAGCTGCCCTACTTTGACAATTTTGTAGTACACTTCCTGCTAAACACTCTACACACTCTTTCCTATATATGCACTGTTTTCCAATTGCAATAATTGAGAAAAATACAACAAATGCCCACAAACATACACAAATCCTCATAGAATAATTGCAATGAGTGTTGCCTAAGATAAGTAAGGCAATACTTTCCCCGTTGCCTATCTGATTTGCTTGTTATTTGGATGAGATCATTTTGACAGACCCTAAAAGAAGTTAGGATCCATACACTTCATTCTTTATATACTGTTTTTTCTTCTGTGAAGCCATTCTATGTCTTTAAGTGAAATGTGAGTGGATTTACTTCAAAAAACTTTCACCTGTATGAGGAAAAGACTGTTAAAAGGTAGGACATATCCTGAAGTCGGCCACGTTTTGTATAAGTCAATCAAAGTGTTGCTTCTTTGAAAGTTATTCAATGCCAAAATGAAAAAAAGATTCTTAGGATTTGATTTCTGACTTTCATTTCGACTCGTCTTTTATTGTGTTGGAAAAAGCAAAGTAAAGCAGTAAAGATAAGAAACTTATTTTTATTAAATGTAAGAATTCTCACTTTGCTTAGAATGTTGTAATAAATCATAAATATGTATATCAAGAAAGAGAAGGTAGCACAACCCCGGAGTGAAATCAACTTCAAATGCATCGAAAGAGATAGCGGATATTGGATACCGGTCTACAGAATGCACTTAAGAGATAGCCTCTTGGGGGTTCTGGAGTTTGATTTGAATACTGTTTACCTTTTGTTTTATAATAATTGAGTCTAGGCCATATTTGTCCTCCGTTTGAGAAGAAATGTGCAATATGTTAGGTTGCTGCTGTCATTTTTTTAATAACCGCAATCCTGATACTTTGTATGCTGTAAACATTTTATTGACTCGACCGTCTGACAGCAGGAAAAGATTGAAAATCATGTAAATGCATTTGAGGGCACTCGTCCTTGCAGATGGACCCGTCTTTATGTTTTCCTCTATCAAAGGCATATGACCTGAAGGCATTCTAATTCTGTTACCTTGATGAAAGGGTTCCTATGAAAACCTTCTAGACAGCTCTGAGGCCTGGGTGTTCGCTGCATTTCGTGATCAAAATAAAAAATATTTTCCAATGATCAACTACTTTTCATGAAGAGTGTGCTGTTGCCTATTCACAGTAGATAACTGCATACTGATAACTAATAGTGGACAAATAGAAAGAACTGTAAGTCATGTCTTTGCACTGATTTATTGATTGGGAATCTTTATTATGTAAGGATACAGAAACTGACACGGTGGCTAGGATCACGCTTATTACAAGGCTACTTACTAAATAAACCAGCCACTTAAATGGGAAAATATATTTTAAATTATTTCTTTGTTTTAAAAATTATCGTATTGCTACCGCTTCTAAAAAAATAGTCCACTTTACTGCTTACCAACAGCAGGAGCTGCGCTGATAGCAATGCATCTTAAAATGACGGCAGCACTGATCGAGGTTTTCTGTAACTGTCCAAGTCTGTTCACATTTTCTTTTCCACAAACCTGTATTTATGCCAGAGCCCATACCGTGTTCCAGTAATTGTTTTTCTTCCTGTCTGTCTTCTTCAATCAGTCAAATTTAAACTAACAATGGACTAGTTGGTCTTCATTTTAGACTTTACTTGAAACTTTTCCATTGCGATAAAACAGGGTTCTTCCAATTTACAAACCAATTACTTTGTTCTGACTTGTTACTTAAGTGGGTGAAGGTTCAGGAGAACAACAAAGAACATGAAGCCACAAATCACCCACAATACCTCATGCACTGCCAAATGCCACCTATGACACATTCAATGACGCACCAACACAATTCACAGACCAAACACCAACAGTGACATGACGCCCAGATAAAAACAGGCTGACATGGAGAAAGCAGGAAAAGAAACACTTTAACCCTTAGGTTGTATCTGATAAAATAAACTTTGCTCACTGGTTTTACACAAACACTCCCACGCATACCTGCTAGCATTGCCAAGAAGCACAGTCCATGACACATGCACTCTTCTCTCAACAAGCATTGTCGCTGAAACATGTCACATTTATAACCACTCCATGGAACAAGGCTATGTAAAACCTACCTGTGCCTGTGTGGCTACAGTTTGGGGTGTGGATATTTTGATATATCTGACATTTGTTGGTGAAAGCAAAGGTGTTGTTAGCTTCGTACATGGGAAAAAGGAAACCTGATATATCTGAGATTTGTTTTCACTATATAGTATATGAATGTATGTCTTATATCTTGAGTGGGGTTTGGTACAACTCAAGTTTGGTCTTGAGGTACTCCACGTACACCATTGTGTATTCGAAGAACTGCAAAAACATCTAATTGCATGATGACCTAACGGCCCAAAGAACAGATTCAGAGTCAGTTAGTGAATGATTTAAGACATCTCTAAAATCGTTCTGTGTAGCGACAGATATTACATAACCTGAGGTGTTTATTGCAAACACCTGAAATCATTTGCTCCTTGTGAGAGCTGTTTAGGCATATAATTTATGGTAATTATATATCTTTTGATGAGCCGATTGCATAATATTTTAAGTTAACTTTAATGAACTGAATAACTATGAATTATAATTATACCGTTTTTGTCGTGTTTCTTTTTTTTATGGCCTGCTATAAGTTTATGTTTTGTTATCTATAGAAAGCAAACTGTAGTGCACATTCTCGGGTATAAATGATGCTGCCAGTGTGCAAAAGATGCAAGACGGAAGTGGGTCGCCAATGGATTAATTGAATTTTGGAATAAAGCACTTTGAATGGAACGCAAGTTGCGTAGGTTCATAAAAAAACTTTGACGTAATCCGGTTTACTCAGAGTCCCCAGAGCCTTTCCACGGAGCCTTTCCATGTGTCTATCTGTCATAACTGTCCACCTCTGCTAATTCAAAAAATTAATGCAGCACCCTGAAAGTTTCACTGTGTTCTGATGAGACCCAAATATTTGTTTTCAATAGAGTTGCAAAGTAAAGTTATTCCAAGTTCAGGAAGTTAAATTCTGATCCTTTGCCGTACAGACAATTTTCAGTGGCTTTAAATTTTAGCACTTTTGGTGTTTGAATGGACAAAATATGAGCAAATATGCCACAAAATAAAAGAAGTTTATAATGACTAATATAGTTGTTCAGGGATCAATTATTTTTATAAGTCGACCCGGAAGTTAGCAACGCAGGGCTATCTCCACAAAAAGCAATGGGATGTCCCTTTGGATTATGGAATGTTGCAAAATATAAACTCTGTGTCAAACACACGCTTATGATACTGAACATGTTAGCAGGATAATATCCACATATTAAAACCACTTGATTTTGTGGTTTTGGAAGCCTAAATGCAACCGTGTGACATGGGATCATCACCGCTAAGCTAAAGGCGGCTACATAGACACATAAAAGCTTCAGACTTTCAGCAGTGAGATAATTACCGACGTATTTTATGACATAGAACAATGTGTGAACATCTGTTCAGCTTGTGTTACCGGAGACCTTATTTCCAGAGGTGGAAGAAGTAGTCATATCTTGTACTTGAGCAAAAGTGGAAGTACCAGAGTGTAGGAATACTCTGTTATAGTAAAAGTTCTGCAAACAAAAGCTTACTCAAGTAAAAGTACAAAGTATTAGCATCAAAATATACTTAAAGTAACAACAGGAAAAGTAGTCATTGTGCAGATTAGTCCATTTCAGAATAATATGTCTGGTATGTGTTGATTATAATTATGGATCAGTGTCAGCTTTGATAACAAGTAGCTTGTAAATTTACTCCAGGTGAACTAAAGTCTGATTTAAAGGTTGATTATATTTCACATCATTAATCCAAATCTGCAAAGTAACTAATGGTATTAAATAAATGTGATGGAATAAAAGTCTACCATTTACCTCTGAATTGTAGTGGAGTAGAAGTACCTCAAAATTGTAGAAGCTTGACTATATGTACTTAGTTACTTTCCACCCCTGCTTATTTAAGGGTTCTAAACACAAACATGCTCAAAAAAGGTTGATTTTGAGATGAGGAAAACAGAGGTGGTAAAATGCTTAGTCTTACCAAGTCTTACAACTCTTTCCTGCACCTGACTTTGGCATATGGAACCTAAAAAGTGCCATAGAAGAAGAATCGGAGGATGAAACCCTCTTTATTAGTCACATACATGCACACAGCAGAGCACACACAGTGAAATTGGTCCTCTGCATTTAACCCATCCTAGTACTAGGAGCAGTGTGCATAGCCCAGGGAGCAATGGGGAGGGGGGATTGGAGGTGTCCGGTGCCTTGCTCAAGGGCACCACAGCATAACAAGCAAATCAGCAGGGCCCAAGGGGTGAACTGGGACCTCTCCAAGTAGCAGTCCACTTTCCATATTTCAAGTCTGTTTGGGGACTTGAACCGGCGACCCTACAGTTCCCAGTCCAAGCCCCTACTGACTGAGCCACTGCTGGACCATTTCTACATCTCTAAAGAATATGTTCAGCAATTTAGTTAATTTTACCTTTACCTACATAATATCATCTGAATTTTCTTTATATATTTTTCTTGTCTCGGAAGAACTCTGATGTCATATCGTGATAATATGGCGCAGTATTTTGGACAGACAATATAGTCACAACAACAGTGTGACATTATGTGATATTATGAACTGGCTTGTCAAGTGAAATGTATTATTCATTCAAACCCTTAACGCTTACACCACTCCATTAGTTCCCTGCTGGTATGAAAATTACACACTGATTGAAGAGATTTTTTTTTTTTTACCAACAACATACTTATCACAGAAATGAGTCAAATCATATTTTAATCACCCAAACACTTTCTGCTACTGAGGGAGAAGCGGCGCAGAAAAACACATCCGCTCTGTATTTGAATTTCAGAATGGTCCAGCTGTTTTAAACTCTGTGAATCTAGCCTCTGGGATGAACAACTTAAGGCTCCAAAAATGATGTAGCAGAGAACAGAACAAACCCTTTTCCTGCCTTGTTTTCAGGGCCACAGCTGCTCTCCCTGATGTTTAACACACAGAGCTCACAAAGGGCTGTTGAGACAGAGAGACACTTTGCATGTCATTCTTTTTAAGCGCTGGGTCATCTTTTTTCCCCATGTCCCACACGACCAAACACCTATCTTTTGGTACTTTCAGATATGCATGTTGAAAAAAATCACTGCAGATAAAAAAAAACCGCTGCAAGTGAAATGGCGTTTTGCATTTGCAACATTTAGATTTGACCTTAAATAGTTGATACGTAGCATCTGTTGGCATACACTTGTCGCACACCCAGCTGGTATATAACCAGGCAAACAAAATCATCTGCCATCACAGCCAAATAGGGGTCCCCCAGGGCTGCGTGAGTTCAGCTTTGCCTTTTACTCTCTACACTGACGATTGTCGTACCCACACAACAAATCAATTCATCAAATATAATAATAATCTTTATTTGTATAGCACTGTTAGAGACATTTTTTCTGTTGATTTTATAAATTAAATATTATGTAATTAATTTAGGTCTTTCAATGTATGAACTTGTATAAAATTAAGTATTCTAAGAACAAGGTTTCAAGGTTTCAAGGTTTCAAGGTTTTATTGGTCATATGCACAGCAGATACAACGTATATGTTGGCAATGAAAATCTTATATCCCATGCTCCTCCAACAACTCAACATACATGGTGCAAATAAGATAAATAAAATAGTGCAAAAAGAGAGAAGAATATTTACAATAACAACAATAAAGATTTGAGGATGTGAAATATATACATATGTGGAATACATTGAGAGTATTTAAACACTTTACACTGTTGAATGAGGAGGTATGGACAGATGCATATATTATGTATAACAGATGTATATGGCAGATGTGTATAATATATATATATATATATATATTAAATACTTTACACTGTTGAATGAGGAGGCATGGACAGATGCCTCCTCATTCAACAGTATATATATATATATATGTGTAGAGGTCCTCCATGGATGGCAGCTCCGTCCTGGTGATGTGCTGAGCAGTTTTCACCACCCTCTGTAGAGTCTTACGGTTGAGACATGCAGACAGTCAGGACACTCTCGATGGTGCAACAACTTGGATTTATTGTGATCAGCTATTATATAAGGTAGGGGTGGGACTGAGCCTCGGAATCAGGGAATCAGGACAGTCTGTGACCTCACGTTACACTTACAGTTTTGGTTTATTTGTTTGTCTAACTTTGTGGAAAAGGAAAATAAATCAGCCAAAGGAAGTCAAAGAAGTCAGCACCTGCAGACCTTTATTTCTACGTGTGAGTCAAGACGGATTGCTGACATACAATATGCTTCACAGTAGAAATATCACCAGAAATGCATCTCACATAGAATACAGTTTCCAGTAAAATACATTAAAACAAGCTAAAAATAGATATTTAAAAAAAACAAACAAACATTCAGATTAAAGGTACACTGATGAAATTGGGCATTAAAAGGGGGATAGTACAAGTTCAACACACAATCAGGTGACAGGTTAAAATGCATCGCAGCGCTTTGAGAAAGTGCAGCACAGAGCAGGAGTTTGCTTCCTAAAAGGCTAATTTGTACAAATATGTTTTGATTCTTTTTTAAAGACTTCCACCGAGCAGGCCTCCCTGACGTCTATAGGTGTTTTGTTCCTTAGCTTTAGGGCATAGTTCATGAAATCTGCTTCACCAAACTTCTTTTAGTCGCTGTTTCTGGGAACTTCTAACAAACCAGCCCAAGTACTCTGATGATACTGCATTAATATCTCTGCTACAGACGACCCTGAGCTGCACCAATAAGGTGGTTGAGTGGATTGATAACAATGCTCTTGATAACAACACCAAGAAAAACTGAGGAAATTGTTTTTGGCTCACAATCTGACTCCCATTAAGTCCCCACTGTCATCCATACAGATCAAATCAAGCAGGGAGTTTCATACAAATACTTGGGTGTAATGATCGACCATCTGCTGTCATGGAAAGACCATATTGAATATCTGTGCTAACAAAGAATTTATTTTCCCCGCTGCCTTAGGTCTTTTGGGGCGAGTACACAAATGATTCTGTTCTCTATGTAATGAGTGTTTCTTTTCTTTATAGACTTTTAATGTTGCATTTTTAAAAGATGTTAAACGCACTCTCTAATAAAGATCATTTTAAACAGATTAATTCTTCATTTCTAACCCACAATTTTATCTTACAGCAATGTTTCCTGAGTTTACTTTTGTTTTGATTACATTTTAAAAGAATGACTTCATTTTGAAACACGCCTTTGCCCCTCAGTTATTGAACCTTTGTCCTGATTACTTTCTCTTTGAGTTTATTCCTTGGGTGCAAGTCCCCAGGTGGTGTTGTCGCTCCTTTTTCCCCTACTAAAACATCCAATTTAGTATAATTTACAATTAAACACACCACCCGCCACATCTACATCTGTGATTTTGACTTTTCTACAGAACAGCAATACTCCATTGATAAAACAAAAATCCAAGTGCTCACATTCAATACTGTTCCATTTTATTTTCACATTCTCCCACATCCTCCTGCCAGTCAAACCGTTCACTACACTCATCCATACTTTCTCAGATGCAGGCCTTCTTAGGACACTCGCTCTCAAACATTTATACACACACACAATGGATGCTAAAGGGTCTTTAAGCATGGTCCTCTCAGTTATTGTGATGTTACTGTATGTTAAATGTTTGTTTCTTCTTGATATTTGTCCATGTTGATGTTACGAATGGAGCCGCTGTGTCAAATTTCAGACTTGAGCAGACCATTAAAGTATTATCGTATCGTAAACAGTGACGTAAATATTTGAGCCTCTGTCCTTTATTTTTGTCACTCCTCATCTTCCATTGCTTGTGACCTTAGCGCACTCCCAATAAAGTAGATGACCCCCTAATACATAGCTACAGAATAAGGAAGAAAGTCTTTAAAAAACTATAAAGTTTTATCCTACAAGTCTGTGATGAGGCAATTAAACCAAAATGTTCCTTTTTGAACTGCAGCAAAATTAACATTTTGGTCAGGGGGGGGGGGGGGGGGTAAATATTAATGAATCAGCTCAGTGTCTGGTGCATGACATTATTCGAAAGTGTGGTTAAAGCTCCACAGAGGATTACTTTGCCTCTTATCGAGCCCTGTTTTAATAGAGAGAGTGTCAGGGTGTTGACAGAAGAAGAGTGAAAGCTATGAGAGCAAGAGACACAAAAAGGCAAAAAAACTGTTGGTATTAAAAAGAGAAGCGGAGGGGGGGGGGGGGGGGGGGGGGGCGGGTGCCATTATTATTGGTGTCGGTACAGTCTGATTCATTCTGTTATCTGTCATTATCTTGTCACACTAGGAATTCAAACTCATCTGTATTGTCTGGCGCCTGATTAGGAACAGTGCTCGAGGCCTGAGAGAATACTCGCTCCGCATGCTGATCTGCAGACGCGTCTACCGTACACAATGCTGATTGTTGGTACGTCAAGGATAATCTGCATTTTTAATACAGAGATACAATGTAATTTTCTTCCATTGTGCGAGTCAAAAACAGTTGACAGATGTTGTTTGTTCCTGTCGGGATAATCAGCAATGACACTAAAGCAAGCAGCTGGAGAACACTGAAGTATTGGTTCGTTTTCTCTGCTGCTAAAGTCAGACGATGCTGGTGTTAGTTCAAGTCTTTGTCTCTATGGACAGGTCAACCTTGGGCCAGAAAACACATTTTATCAGGATTCCTAGAAATCATCACATTTATTTCTTTGTCAATAAAGAAGAGAACCGTTTTCTTTTGATAACATTGATATATAAGGGTAAACATATTGAACCATCAAGTACTTGCCTAGCATTTTAGTTCTGTATTACTCATTATAAAGATCTAACTTAAACCTTCCTGTGAGTTTTCCTCCAGGATTACTACTTATTGATAGTAAGTTAGGGAAGTTATTGTACGTGAATACAATCTATGTGCTGTGCTCATTATAGGCTGTAAGGCGGTAATACCATATGGGCTATTCTTGTAACAAAAACAGAAAACTACAAATTGTTATTGGGCCAGATCAATGTATGAGTGTATATAAGTTTTCCAAGTCAGATTGATTTCCCTGGTAATAATTGAGTTTATACTGACCTGTGTCGGTTCATACCATTTTTGTGAAGTTGTATTGGTCCTGTTTTTATTAATAGTATGTTTCGTAATCCTGGAGTTTAGGGCTAGAGTGATGTAGCTGAACACATATACAGTATATATATCTTGTGCAGCCCAAACATTTAATCTATTAACCACTTAAAAATTAAGTTATAAAGACTTTACTTTTTTTTGAGACAATGTTAACAGTTGTAGTTTTTTTGTTTTGTTACGTTAAAAAAATACTTAATTTTGTTAAGTCTTGTGGGAGAAAATCTTAGTTAACAGCCTAGTAGTTGTAGAAATTGGACATGCATAATAAGGCAATAATTGTTGCTTTAAAAATACTGAAATTAACAAATATGCCACTTATATGCATGCAATAAGCAACTTTTTAAAACATTCAAAAGTATTTGTATTTCATTTTAATGTGTTTAAGTTGAACTGCTATGTGACTGTGGATTAGTGAGAACAATCTGTACACCCTAATAAAATTTACTAAAATATACATAGACATCATTTATATACTGTCGTCATTCATTTTAATACATCCTTTTATTCATATGATAACAAAGGTTATTATTTTTAAATAAAATTGCAAACACATCATCATACATCAAGTATGTATCAATAGACCAAAATGGTATTCCAAGTAAGGTTGAACATTAATGGCTTTTACAAAATTGTAAAAATGTATGTATTTGAAGAAATTACCAATAAAACAGTATTTGTAAAGACATGCGCAAACAGTATTTATTACGTCTTGACACCATCATATATATAACGTTTGAATCATGAGTGCAGGTGGGAAATCATTCTCAGTGACTCACACATCTCTTTAGCTTTATAGCCTGGGTCGTGTTTGCATTCATGTCTATGTTTATATGTATTTATAATTCAATGACTAGTCTACATTATTATGTCTTTGCTCTTTGCCCAGCTCAAGCTGGAATAGGCCCCAGGCTCATGTTGACCATAAATATGAATAAGACAGGTATATGCTTAATGGATGCCTGAATAGTATGTGTGTTTTATATATTCTATGTGTGTGGGCATTTAAATCAGGTAGGCTACAGAATGTCCTGCCTTTCCAAAGGTGTTCGAACAAATGGCAGAACGAATCGTTCTTTTTAAAAGCATGCATAATACAGCATACATCTGGATACTTTGGGCATGTATATTCAATTTTGATTGTGGAAAAAATATCCTCAAGTCCATATTGTGAGAATAAATCTATATATTAAAACGGAACATTAAATGATATAATTCACTGTTTCCCGACCTGTAATACCGGATGTTGTTGTTTTTAGCCTCAGGTAGCGTGTAGCTTATATTGTATAGTATATATGAGTAGAGGGAGAATGTCGCGTGGAGTTACATACTAAACACACCGCCTCTACCTCTCACTCATTGATGCTGCAATAATACTATTACGTGTTTGATAACCAATAAACCTCAGGAGAATTGTATAATAAGCTATCATAAATACAGACTTCATGAGAAGGCTAAGCGGAACGTGCCTTGGACCCGCCTCCGAAGACCTCAGCCAATAGAAGAAGACAGAAGAAGATGACGAAGTCAGATGTGCCGAACACCCGCCCCGTTGCTTCAAACCAATAAGAGAAGACGAGACCGGAAGGACCTTCGAGTAGAAAACGACTTGAAAAGTTTGAGATCAGTCCTTATTCCTAGGACGCTGTAGACAGCTAACCACTCGAAAGTGGAATGTGGACCAGTTAAATAGGAGAAGACCTCGGCTGAGTGTCCGTTGTAATTAATTAATCCTGTTAAATTTAGATGAGAAGTGTCTTGGATTATTTTACCCTATTCCTACTATAGAATTTAGAACCTTACAATATATGCTGCAATGTATAGGTAGACATTCAACAATTATTTCATGAACATAATGCCCCTACAGTCAGGATCCATGCAGACACATTATTGAAGTAAATTTAATTATTAATAATGTAGTATGTTTCTAAAAAAATAATTTATTTATTAATAATTTTATGTTTGTAAAAGTATTAGTAGCCTACTTTTACAAACATAAACTACAATACTAGCAACAGGTATCAAGGACAACCACATAACATTAAACACAAAATCAATAAATTCATAAATGGATGCATAAATAAATATTCCAACAAACTCCTAAATAAATATAAACCACATAAAAAGAAAATGTAATGTATGGGAATAATATGGTCACTATAATACCCACTAGGCTGAATGATAGGATATTACTGGGAGTACTGTAGTATCAAGATAAAATCAGGTTTAAGATTAGACAAAAAAGACCAGAAGTACAGTAAGGTCACAATAAATGATTCAGTACCACACAGTGCTATGAATAAGCAATGGGCTGGTAAAAACAGATATTGTAGAGGCAGGACATCTTAAGAGTACAGCCAAAAAAACAAAAAAAAACGTCATGTGGTGTCTGAGCAAAGATAGAGAACTGGAAACAGTGTTGGAGGCGGGGCCTTGTTCATTCATATGTAAGTTGCTGATTGGCCCTTGAATTCAAAATGGCCTGACTCTCGAGTGCAAAAATAGTAATTATCTGGATTTAACTCCAGTTCTATGAGTATGTGCGGAGCCCTCTAACGGGTTGCGCTGAGAACATTTGACTGTGCTCTCCGCCCAATCAGGGGGTAGCATCCACCCCTATAAGACCCCAGTAACTGCGTTGTTCGTCTCCCTTGACACTCAGCAACAACAACCGGGATCAGCTGGGCTTGTAGTTAGAGGGCTCCCTGCATACTCATAGAACTGGAGTTACATCCAGGTAACTACTATTTCTATTTCGTATGTGCTCCGCCCTCTAATGGGCTTTGCTTTAGGTTAAAACCTGGGGCGAAGGCCATAAGGATGAGATGTACTCCCAGCTGAGCTCGAAACAACCCTTAATCGAACCCAACCGGGAATAAATAAAAAAATCCACAGCAATGCACCGGTCGAGCACCGCCTGCCTGGGGGTCTCGCACCGGAATTGCAACCACGTCAGAAGCTCTGACTGGGCACCAAAAAACGCACCTTCGTCTGCTCCAGACGAGGTGCCCCCAGACGGTGCCCCAAAGCACCGAATGAGACACAAAATCAGAAGTCATATCCATGAGGTAGGACTGCACAAAGGTCAAAGTGGAAGACCAAGGGTCCGAGGGAGCGTACGGGACACAAGGTGTGAAGGCGCTCCTCCTCCCCGTCCGCATGAGGAGGCAGACAGAAACCCTAAGGTGATTCACCCTATCCTGAATGAAGAAATGATCACTTTCAGCCGAAAAGACGGATTTGGCTGCAACACCACAGACCCCCTGTCATCACTAATAGACATACAGGAGTGGTGCACAGAACAACGCGCATATATCCCCCGCCCTCTTTGCTGATGTGAGGGCCAAAAGGAGCACCATTTTAAGTGATAAGATGTCAAGGTCTGCCTGATCCAACGGTTCAAAAGGAAGACCAGTAAGACCGTCCAGCACCTCAGCCTGCAGACTCCCCGCAGGAAGCGCTTCACTAGCGGATGGCTGATAACCGTGAACCGATCCAGACCATTGTAACCCGCCCTAATTGCTGCTGCAAAAACGCCGGTAGACGCAGCACGACCACTGTCACACATGCCCTGCATAAAGTCCAGGATAGCCTGCAGGGAGCAGGAGCACGGATCGAAGTCCCTAGCCTCACACCAGCCCGGAAACACCTGCCAACGTGCTGTGTAAGCCCTATAGGTGGACGGGGCCCGTTTATTCTGAATGGTGGAGACAACTGCAGCCGGAAGGCCCAAGCCACTCAGTCTCAGCCTTTAAACCTCATCATCCCGAGAAGTGACATGTCACATCCCGCTGTCACTGAGGCCATGGACCCTATGCATTGGATCAGCTGTAATATTGCCTCCACACTGCTCTGACAGTCGTGCAGACATAGCGTGGGAGTCCAGAATTAGTCCCAGGTAAGACATTTGCCCAGCTGTGTGATTTGAAGGATGACTAGTGCTTCCGCCTCCCGTCTGGGCGCAGCGAGAATCAACCAGTCGTTGATGCAGGTCAGGATTCTCACCCCTCTCTCTGAGAGGTGCCAGCGCCATCTCCGAACACTTGGAGAACGTCCGTGGAGCTAGCGAGTAACCAAAGGGGAGCCGACAGTACTGATAGCTCTGACCTGCAAACCGCAGATACTTCCTGTGACGGGGTAGAATGGGAACATGGAAATATGCGTCAGTCAAGTCTATGGATGTCATTCAATCGCCCGGCTGGATGCATTCCAAGAGCTGTCTGACCGTCAACATGTGGAAAGTTCTCCGCATGATGTAGCCAGTCAATACGCGCAGGTCCAATATTTGTCTCCTTCCCCCCGACTTCTTGGGCACCAGCAAGTATAGGGAGAAAAACCCCGACCGCTCCTCCGTGTGGGGAACTCTCGATATCGCTCCCTTTTGGAGGAGTGCCACTATTTCCAACTCCAAAGCCGCCCTCTCGGCGGGGATGGAGTGAGAGGTCTGAATTACGCCGCTGAAAGGCGGGGGCTGGTGGCAGAACTGCAGGGCATATCCCCTCTGTAACGTCCTGTTTAACCAAGCGGGGAGCAGGCCGCATAGCCCACTCCACGTAACAGTGAGTGATGGGCCGGGCGACGGAACCACCAGATAGTGCTGGAAAGGGCCCGCCCGCTACAACCCTCTCGTCTCGAGAGGGAACGTACGGGGCGCCCTGACCGAAAGGGCTGCGAGGAGGGTAAGGCTAATAATGATGTAGCTGAATCCGTGTATCATTCGTTCATTTGTTTTTCCGATTTCAAAACCAAAACCAGAAATCGGATAACGGTTCGTTTTCTCGTTTTTCCGATTTCAATACCAAAACCAGAAATCGGATAACGGTTCGTTTTCTCGTTTTTCCGATTTCAAAACCAAAACCAGAAATCGGATTACGGTTCGTTTTCTCGTTTTTCGTTTTCTCGATTATGCACCCCCAAACGGAAAATGGAAAATGAAACAATCGGATAACAAATGAACGAATGATACACGGATTCTTGCGCAGGGCTGGCAGGGCTCGTTTGGTTGTCAGGGAAACCAAACAATCGCGAGCCACAGGGTAAAAGATCATCGGTGCCTACTGTATGAAGCAGCTTGTAACATGGGGGTTTTGAGCATTTGATCTAAATAAATACGTCATATGTTTAATCCTTACTTTAGCAATCTCCATCGTAGCCTATTCGCGTAGGTCTGTCATTGTTATGTGCATTGTTGTTGTTGGCTGATATCAGGCTAGCTTACTATGAAAAACCCATGAAAGTCCATATAGGCATACAAGAGTAGACCTAGGAAATCACCTTATCACCACTGTTGGGCCAGTTACGCAAAAACTGTAAAGCAGCCTACTGATCAGGCCTACCCAATAGGCATAGGCCTACTGTCTTTTCAACCCTTACACTACCATAGGCCTATTACTATTTAAAATGTAGGCCTAAGGCATTACTTTTGCATTACTTAAGTAACTTTAACAGACTAAAAAAATTGCAGGTTCAGGAATAGCTTTCTGACCCACCACACTGAACACCATTAAAATCCAGGTTACAGTAAAACGTAACTTAAGTTACTAGCATTGTAACTAGTATATATTACAGTTCCCCCCTCTGCAATGCCTTACATTAGTTACAGGAGATAAATAAATAATGCATTACAGTAATTACATACTTTTGTAATGCTTTATTCCCAACACTGCTTATCACGTGGGTGATATCAACAAAATACAACAATACGATAAGATAGATAAATAAACTTTATTGTCCGTTAAGAAAGCTTTCTGCTGAGGAGTTCTTGTAGTTGGTGGTAGTAGATTGAATCTCCTGTCTGGTGGGAGTTGATGAAGGGGATGAGAGGGTCCTCTATCATAAATCTTAATTCTTATGGTAGTCAGCGTAGAGAAGCTTAAGCAGGAGTGATGTCATAGACTGCAGAGAATAATGTTGAGGAATAAAGATGAAGTCTTGGAGAACTGTGGCCTATCCAATGGAACTTGAAGGACACTGTCCGGTGGGATAACAAAGTAAGACTCTTCGGAAACAGACGCAAGAGAAGCAGATCCCAAATCAGGAACATCACATTGCTGTGGAAGAAGACAGAAAAAAACCAGGTATGAGTATATGGGTGGTTGACGTGAACTCAAATCCAAAGTGAAAAAAATAATAATTCAAAAATATATGTCCAATGACATATAATTATATTCCCTTATATGTGAATAATTCAAAACTGAATGTGTCCATTTCTAATTCTTCATATATTTTGCATATTATTCACTTTTTGGTGTGGTAGTCCTAAAATGTGTCCACCGGTGCAACGACATAAAGAATGCCATTATTTAATTCAGAGAATGTTGGACAGGTAAGATAGATAAGCACAAGGCATATTAGTTTGTCCCAATTATATTTCCACATCAAACATACCCCCAACAAATTCAGAATTATGTTATTTATATACTATAAGATGTACACATAGAGACTTAACCCAAATGTCTGGGTTACATTCATTATAATTTGTATAAAACTCAAGGAATCTTCATTTCATCCTTAAAGCTGCATAGTGATGATATCATTGTTATACTATCCAACACTTTTTACATACATTTTTCATTAAAATACCTTTTCCCCTCACAATTCAATTTGTCGCACCACAGGACATTTTGTTGCACCGTTGGACAACAGAATACTAGTATGCCTATGTTGTGTACAGTCAAATTTATTATTTCACCCACTTTCACCCCCACAGATGACAGGTACCCTGTCATAAATTTCCGTCCGTACGTTGGACCGGTCTATGGACAGTAAATAAACACACAACTAAACAAACAAACAAATACCCTAATAATAAAGTCATAAAGGATTACAAGTGTGTAGCCTAGCCTACATTCAATTATTAGGCCGAGGCTAGGCTATTTCGGCTACGGTTTAGCCCAGACGGCAAAATATGTTTGGCCCGATCTATTTCCTATCTGGGGCTCATCTGGCCCTGAATCGTTTTCGGTATTCATAAGGCTATGGCAATAATATTCAAACAAATGCCTAGTTCTAGATCTAGGCTTACTCACCTTTTGAATAGATGTCAGGACAGCTTCTTCCAGCTCTTGGTCTGTGATGTGCCCCTTCCGTCTCAGCCCAACGTCGCCACAGAATCTCCTCACCGACATCTCCGAGGACCCCTTAATTCCCATACTCTTCAATGTCTCAGACATTTCGGCGTGAGTTTTCCCCGACAGAAAGAGTTGATTTATCATCTCGTAGTGAGACTCCAAATTAGCCATGTTTCCTTACAGATCAGTTGTGGCATGAGTCAGTTGTTGGCTCGCGATCGGTTTCCCTGACAACTAACATTCCCAGGATTTGTTATCCGAATGTTTCATTTTCCATTTTCCGTTTGGGGGTGCATAATCGAAAAAACGAGAAAACGAAAAACGAGAAAACGAACCGTAATCCGATTTCTGGTTTTGGTTTTGAAATCGGAAAAACGAGAAAACGAACCGTTATCCGATTTCTGGTTTTGGTATTGAAATCGGAAAAACGAGAAAACGAACCGTTATCCGATTTCTGGTTTTGGTTTTGAAATCGGAAAAACAAATGAACGAATGATACACGGATTATTTAGCTGCATCCCTCGCTTCGTCCTCCGACGACCCGATCGTAGAGGGCTGCATCAAACTTCAGGGCTGGGAGAGGCCCTCACCTCTCGCTCAGCCCCGCCGTGTTGGCCCGGTGAAGAAAACACACTCACCTGCAGATCCAGGGTAGCCTCCACATGGCTGTCATCCCTGACGTCACACGCTGAGGCAGAGAAGGGGGGGCCGAAGAGGCGGCTGCGGCAGCTAGCTAACCAGTGTGACATGAATAGCTTGCTAACCGCTGAGGCAGGGTGTGAAAACAGCCCTGTTAATAAGGTGGAGGCCGAGGAAGCAGCCCCTTCTGAGGAAACCCCACTAGCAGACTCAAAATGGCTAATATTGCTAACAACTGTACCAACCTGAATATCAGAATGTGTAGCGCAGGGAAAAACACTCTCGGAAGCCATATAAAATGTACGCTCTTAATTGAAATAATATAGCTGCTGATGCTGCTGTCTCCTCCTCGAGACAGAAGCACGGGTAGGCCTGCCACCCCCGCCGCGGCCAAAGTCACGGCGGGGCAGCGGGAACGGCTGGGTGGGCCCGGGGTGACCTGCTGCGGCGGGGCTCTATCGCCGGACCCTTCTGAGCCGCGGCCGTCGGTGCTGCTGCTGCTGCTGCTGAGGACGAATAAATATCAGTACGAATGTAAATACATAGAAGTGCTGTTAAAGAAAAACAATATCGCCTTACAGATAAGGAATCAAAAATAGGATTTGAATAATGGAAACCGTACCTATTTAACATTATATATATGGTTACATCTATTCATTCCTGTTTGTGAATTGTCTTTCTCCACAAAACTGAAATTAGAAGCAATTTTCTATCCAGAACCATCAGGCTTCCTCATTCATCAAACCTGAATCACAACGTAAGTAAGCATCACAGCAGTGCCTGTCATAGAGAAGCCCAGTATTATGTCATGCTAACAAATCCAAAAGTGTGCGACTAATTCCAGACCTGAATGTAACACGGAGAGCCAGTAGTGCTTGGACTTATCTCCATTTTAGTCATCATACTTTTTTGAAGAGCACTACACTAAAGCAGCCCACTTTATTTAAGTGGAAACTTCTGTATTCGTTACAACAGATTTTGTGCTTAGGAAGCACTCGCTTTCAAACCTCCCATTGTAGTAAAAAAATGTTCCATTGTATTGACCTTCGTTGTTAATAAAGCACAGCATTTTGTTGGTAGAGTTGACTGAGCAGCAGTTCCCTTCCAGGATCGTTGTAACGTTTATATGTATGTGTTTGTTTGTGTCTTTGAATTAGTAGAAATGTGTGCAAGAACTTGAACATGTCGATTGTGCAAATATTGTTAGCAGAAACTGTGGGCTATTATAAAATATTTGTGCTCTTCACCTTGCTATGTGTTTGTGTATGTGTGTGGGGGTGTACAGAGTTGTGTCTTGGGTAGAGAGTTAACGGTGTGAAAACAGCTATTTGACCTAAGAGGAACCCCAAGCAAGTCAGACATGATAAAACCCTTAATTACACACACACACACACACACACACACACACACACACACACACACACACACACACCCTCAGACACACACAAACACACACACACTTGTTGTTCTTGCTACATTGTGAGGATTAGGAGGTACATATGGGGACACTTATTTTGGTACGAACATTGGGAGGACACCATTGAAATTGTAGAAATTATTATAATTTTTCTCAACAACTATTCTAAATAAATAAAGTTTAAATGGAAATGCTTTGTTTCATGTTCCAAAAGGGATTCAGATCTGATCAGACTGTACGGTTTTTGAATATCAATGTACTAATAACTGTTAAGCTTCCAACATTTCAACATTTCAACATTTACTCATATCATATATCATCACATATCAGGGTGTCACGGCCACAGCATAAAGCACTTAAAGCAAACTCATTTACTTATTATAACCCCTCATATGAGTTTACTGAAACTTAAAAAGTCCAAAACGTAATACTGAATAAATGAATGTTGCTAACTTCTAACTTTATTTTTCGATCAAAGCGCAAATATAAACAGTATTTAGCCCTTTGATTTTGGTGTAAGCCTGATATGTATCACAAGTAACCCTAAAAGTTGTTTTGCAATTAATGTGAGATTCATAGCAATTCTTTCTTGTAGTGAAAAATGTTTAATCAATGTCAGCTAACACAATCAAGTCATGATCAACTGTAACATTGAGTTATTTAGTGTTCTCCCATTGAGTGTTCCTGAAGATGAATGGCTGTGTGAATGGCTCTTAGTAAAGTAGGCTTGTATCTGCTAAAGTATGCACTGTGAAAAGTGCCAAATTGAAACAGTAGCAGGTAAAACTAAAAGCCTAATTCATCAAACAAGAACCCCCGAAAACGGACCTGAAATATATGTATCTAGTTTATCAAATTACTTGTAGCATATGCAACCATCAAAAAAAGAAACTGTGTGTTATTGAGACCGTGATGCTTATTTCCAAATTGAACTCACCCACATACCGTGTTTACATCAGCAGATATCCGCAAATATTTGTCTAATTATTCCAGATGCAGGCTTGATCAACAAAGGGATGAGGAGGAGAGGAAGGAACAGTAAACTGTCTTGTTTGGTGATGCTTGTTGGATTAGTTTAGCTCTAAACAGAGGGATTGTACACAAAAGCCGCAATTGCCTTTGGAGGTGTCCTCAATATGAAATAAACCACAAAAAACAAAATGAACCCTTAGGAGGTCCTTAAATATCCCAACGCAATGGTTCCTAATGACAAAAAATGCCCCCTTCCTAAAGACTGCTGTAAAAACATCATATCATATTTTTTTCCACTTTAAATGACTTAATCTTTTAAAACTACTTCAGCCTCAGACACATACACATCAAATATGAATTACATTTTGGGGATTTATCCCTTTAGAGGCCAGTATGTTTACACAACTCGTGCCATCCAGGGCCAGTTTCCTCATGAGCAGCTCCTCAGCCAGTGCAAAGGATGTGAACAAATTATCCTAAGTAATTATGCCGGGCTCTACTGGCCATCTGGGCCGACATGCCCTCTGGGCTGACAAAACTTCATATTATTTTGATTTTTGTTCTGACCCGTTCAGGTATATGTATGTTGGTAGTTTTGGGTGCACTGATAGAAAACAATTTCCTCAGGAGCCGATAATGTGTTTTAGTTTGATGGTTGTGGGCCGGTTCATCCATCTCCTCTCTGCTCTCATGTTCAGATGAGTCTTTAGATGAGTCTCAGTTGGACTCTAGCTGTTCTACTTCTACCTCTGTGGCCTCATCCTTGTCAGTCTCAGAGGATGAGCCTCCTGTGTGCTGTAATGCCTTGCCAATTCCAAAATGATTACTCCAGCAGGAATGTTCAAACTTCTAACCACGGCTGCAGTTCAGCTGCATACACAACCTGAGCGAGAACCAAAACAAAGTCCAATTTTGTTTTGGTTCTCACTACTCGTCATTTTTTATTATTGAATTAGGTTATAACACAGTGTGGCCTTCTAAGAGAAAACACTTTTGAAATTTGACACACACACACACACACACACACACACACACACACACACACACACACACACACACACACACACACACACACACACACACACACACACACACACACACACACACACACACAATTACACCATTGCATGTCAGTAGCAAAGCACCATTGCAGAAAACAGTAAAAGGGTGACATTTTGCTGCAGGCTACAAAGGATTAAACTTTGTGCCAACTTGTGGACAAACTTGTGGATATAAAACAATAATTGAAAGCTAGTAGTACAAAAATGAAATCTTAACATAAAGGAATTCATTTATGTAAAGATAAATGTGGGATCAAAAAAAAGCATTTTCAATGGTTTTTTAATGGGGCATTTAACAAGTGTGTCGGTTTTTCTGAGCTGAGCCATTTTAGGCTAATTTAAAAAACTGAGACGACAATTCAAAAGAGAGTTAAAAAAATAATATCCTCTGGCAAATTTGAGCTATATTCATTCAACACAGCCAGAATGGCTTGAAAATATAAAAAGAAACAGAATGGCACAAAATGTCCCTGGGTTCTCCTAAGGGTTAAATATAGTTGAAATAATTTGTATCATTTTAAATGGAGATATTCAAACTACTTCTGTTATGATGTCCTAGATGTAAGGGAGATAACAATATAACATAACAGGGAGCAGGGCCACACCCAAACCGCACCTCTAATAATTTAATAAGTTACTTACACCCAGTCAACACATCCGACCTTGTTTGTCTCCAATTTAACAATCCACCCTCTCTTTGTCTTAAATTAATTAACTAATTAACTCCCCTTTCTACATTATCTTTACTTTCATCTTTTCATCCTATCCTATCGACCCTTCATCCCGACCTCTTCACAACCCCTTATCCCTGCATCTCTTCAGCCTTTCATCCATCGACCAAAGGTCCATCGACCCTTCATCGCTCCCTCCATAGATCCCTGCATCCCTTCATCCCTCCTCCCTTACATTCCCTTAATTCCTTCATCCCTCTTCCCTTACATTCCCTTCATCCCTCCTCCCTTACATTCCCTTCATCCATCCTCCCTTACATTCCCTTATCCTTTCATCCCTCCTTCCTTACATTCCCTTAATCCCTTCATCCCTCCTCCCTTCAGTCCCTTAGTCCCTTCATCCCTCCACCCTAACTTCCCTTAATCCCTTCATCCTTCCTCCCTTACATTCCCTTATCCTTTCATTCCTCCCAAACTACATTTTTTTGACCCTTCATTCCTCCCTCCCTACAGCCATCTTCCAATCATCCCAACATCCCTTGGACCCTTTATCCCTCCCAATCTACAACCATTTGACCCTTTATCCCTTCATCCCTACATTCCTTCACCCACTTTTTTATTGATTCAAACCACATTGCTCTATTGCTCCCTGGAGAAACCATACATGACATGAGCTTGAGCTCACCTAAATATCATTGAAAGACATCAATATATCATTTAAGTTAAGCTCTGCCTATTTTATAACTTAAATCTTTACAGTATACTATTAAAATCAAAACTATTTTATTTCAAGACGTAAGTTGTGTACAAAGGTGGTTGAAAAAAAAAACACAAGGATGTTGATGAGTTTTGCACTACTTGTGTTGCAACAGGCGTAGGTTTAATGATAGAAGAAAACTGATTTTATCTATTTTTCTTTTGCCTTTCTCATATACAAAGGACATATGACAAAGCAAAATCCTCCTGAATACCCTAATTAGACACTCAGACGAAATAACAATATGATGAAAGGATTACAGTATCAAAGGAAAAGTCAGAGGAAGAGAGTGAGACCCACTTTTCAGCTGCTCTCATCAACAGTGGGCTATTATGCAAGGATAGAAAAAGGATTGCGAAAGATAAGTACATAGAGAAAGATGAGTACTTAGGATGTCTCTGAGTCTCAGGTTTACACGTTTCTGCATCGCGCAGAATTCCTTTGTTGTGCAGTAACTGTGCTAGAAAAAGCAAAGGATGGTTTTGTTAGAGGTACAGTCTACTCTCACCGTCTCTCTGGATTGCTGAATCTGCAATGCGCAGAAAATAACTTCACATTACAATAAATCTTGTTAAGTGTGGTATTACGTACTTTTGTTCTGCTTAAAATGCTGCATCCCCTTCCGTAACACTAATTTTCCATGTCTGTGCCTCATTCAGTTGGCAGTTTTATATGTAAAAGAACAGAAACTATAAAAACAGCAACAGATGAGACATTTTTGCAACTGAAAGTCACCCTATTCTAAAACACAACACATCCTGTACCTGCCTGTTCTGCTGAGGCTTTGTGATGGTTCTTGTGCAAACTAAGGATGAAATGGTTCCTGCTTATTTTGTTCCACATAACTCGCCTAACATTTGGCGTTTTTTCAGAACTATTTACATAACCAAATAATATGGACTCATGTCCATCCCATGAATCATCATAATAATGAAACAGGTGTGCCGTTACACTCAGGTAGCTAAGGTTGCTATGGCTGCAGTCAGTGCGATACATGTGCAAAATTCCTCCGCTTTCAAACCAGGCACATTTCACTGAATCGCCCCAAACCTTTCATGCATACCTTAGACCTGAGGTGTCATTATAAAGCTCAATGTCAACTTTTTTCCATGTTGCAAAGACCTTACCCTGTTGGTAAATGTCCCATAATTGTTTTATAGCCACATACTTGCAAACACTTTGCAGATAACAGACTACATAGAAGATGAATACAGAAGTTATAACACTAAGGATTTGCGAAATGATTTATCCCCCCTTCTCTATTTATTACCTGGCTAGACTAAACAAGGCATTAATAATTCCATGATTGATGGTAACTCTATCAAAAACTTGTGGAGTAAAATGTACTATCTTGTGGGTACCTTTCAAGAAATGTGCTGTCAATGTTCATGGTCTCCAGAGGATGAAACCTCATGTTTTTGATGAGCCCTGTTCTCCTCTTATGTTGTCCCTTGACCAAAACATCAAGTTATTTACACAATATTTAATGATTTCATTGGTAGGTTGCAATTACATTTGCTGAGCACGTCGTGTTTGTAAGAATGTAACATTGTTTTTCCACTTTCAGCCCGACTAAAGGTAAGGGCCAGAGAAAAGCAACAATGTTTTTGTATCTTCAATCAAACTCTAAGGAACTGTGCAGCCTCTAGGGGCTGCTAGAATGTGTTAAACTTTCAGTTGCATTGCCTTCTGGAAAGAAAGTAAAGAATGTTTCATCTCCTCTGACAAAGACAAAGCCTTGGGTCTGCAGCCAGTTGTGGAATATGCCTAAAAATCAATATGATTCAAGGCTAAACACAACAGCAACAACCAGTATGTGCTACACTGTAGCTGCAATGTTAAACAGTGGAGCAATAACTCTTTACACACATATACTGCCTGCACTTCTGAGGTTTGTTGACAGCTGGAGAGACCACAGCCTCATAAGAAAGCAAAGGTTAATGAAACTCTTTCAACAAGGGTTCAATGTTATTTCTTTGTCTTTAGAATTTGCACACATAAGGCTACCAGTACACTAACAAAGTGAGCAAGTCTGTTGCTGTTCAAACATGACTATGATTATGTTCAGCTTGAATTTTGAGTTCTTAAAATTACTTCGTATTTTAAGTAGGTACAAATAAATGTTTTGAGTTTTTATATTTTTGTTCCGTAGCAGCTGTTTCCGGGCATTCAAATATTCATTTTTGCTGACTTACATGTATTAGCCCCCTGGACTTCTTTTCCTTCAGTCATGTGTTCTGTCACATGCTTAAAGTGCTCAGTGTCAGCTCTCTAAGGCCTGGGGAACTTGGCTGCATTTGGGATAAAATGTGCTGTGTAAAGATGGCAGTCATTTGCTACTAAGGACATTATTGTGGCAATTGGGTGAAGACTGTTCTTCTTTACATGGACTTCTTTTGAGTATGGTAATAGAAGTCTGCTAAAGGCACAAGAGTTGTTGGCTGCCCTATTAGCTTTTGAAGCAAATGTCCATATTAGCCAAATATTTGTACAACAACTTCCGTGACATGTTTGTCACATGAGGTACTAGGCCAAAAAAGCCTTTTTCCAATTGACTTTCATTCCTCTCCATTCATTTGACGGAGCCGAGTCTGGTTGGACAGTAAGACTTGGAGGCGGCGCAAACAAAAGTGTGCATGGTCTATGGGCCAAATGGATCCGGAAGATGCCAGGATGATCCAGGTAGTTTTGTGTTTGAGAATCAGGCCATTTTGGCCTCAAAATGTGCATACCATTGGTGTCAAGCCATTCCACTGATTGTTACTCAAATATCTGTACATTCACCGGATCAGAGTTTTACTCACGTTATTTTTGTTATTTCTATTCATACTGTTAATACATGTTTATTCTTATCTCATTTTACTTTTATTATTATGTCTGTGTATATTCCATGTGTACTATCTGTGATCCTTTCTTATTCTGTTACTGCTAGGACACCTGAATTTCCCTACGGGGATCAGAAAGGTCCATCTTATCTCTAGACATTAGCATTAGCTTGTTGCTCAATGCTCAGTGTTTTTGTGTTGTCCCTTAATGTTAACAATTTTTTAAAAGTGTAAAACATCATGCAACACCCCCTTTTTAACACCATCCACTCGTTGAAACTACTCTAGCAGATTTTTCAGATAAACAAGCCATCTCTCAAGAAACTGAAAAGTGTTTCATTATTCATTCGTGCTTGAAACTCTTTCAATTCTTTACGAATAGTTTCTCAATTTAAGAATATCCATTTCTTCTGGCATACTTTAAGTCCCCTGTGAGAGATGCATCACCCTCTCCATTGTTTGTCATTACTTTAATGTGTTCCCTCTATCTCTCAGAGTGATGCATCTTTCTCAAGGGAACCGTCTTTGATGAGGCGTTGTTTACTGATCTTGCGGAAGGCTAACCTTCAGTTAAACTGTATCAGTTGGGAAACTAAGTGCAAAGCAGGACAGTGAAGAACTTGTGATGCCACATTCGTGACATTTTTAAAACTCTTCCTGTTGGAGACCACTTCAAAACGAAATAGAAAATAATAAATGTTCAGGTCGTACAAAAACACTTTTTTCCACTCAAGTACATCTCAACAAACACAGAAGAGACAAATTGTTTAGCCATTTTTTTCCCCTCAGTTGGCAACCACTGCTAAATGGAATGTTTTACATCACTCTTTTGTGTGCCATATACCATACCATATATTTTGAAGGCCAACCTGGAAGTTAGCATTGCGAAGGATCTCTCAACAAAAAGCAATGGGATTTTTGCATTGGATTTCAGTATATTGCATGAATGAAAATTCGTTTTTCAGATTTAGTTTAATTGTTTACATTGAATTTACATTTTAAAAAACCTGATTTAACATTTGAATAGTTTAGTCTTTAAAAATAACGTTTCGAATGTTGTTTTCTTTAAAAAGAATGTGAGAATAATACTTTTCTTTTAATTAAATGTTTATTATTTTAATTAAAAAATGTAATCAACATTTATTTTATTGTCTGTTGAAAAAAGGGGTACTTCTGAGTCATGTAAAAAAGGTTTTCAATTTCCATTTCATTATGAATTATTAATAATAATTATGTAACAACAGTGTTGGCAATGATTAATCTTAATTATTTTTTAGCAAAGCACTTACGTCTTAATAATATTTACAAATGATATAAAAAGATGATTACTGTTATGACTCATATCATATAATTATGATTTCCCTACCTTTCATCTGATTCTTAAAAGGGCCCTAATGTGTCAATTTTCAGGAGGCACATTAGTATTTTTCTGCTTCTACTGTGACAGTGTTTACAAGCTTTAATGTTCAAAAAGTGCACTTCTTGTGCTGCAGCACCTCTTTTCATCACGTATAATGTGCGATAGAAGCGGAAGTGTTACATAGTGATGCTCCTGTGTAACAGAAGTAAACAAAAGAAGTAAAAAGTCCAATGGAGGCCTATGTTATTTGGTAGATTAGATTTACATTTGAGAGTTTCAGTCTTGGTTGATTTGCCATTATCAGTAGCAACGGAAATGTTTTTTTATTACTAAACGTGGTCGAATTTGTAGGTGCAGCAAACATTCTGAAAAACTATGATGTCAGAAATACACCAGGAGTAAAAGGATAGCAACACAAAGTAAATGCCCATCAAGGTCTGACTCCTATGAAGGGAATGACATCATCCACCCATGCCAGCGTGGGCTACTTCTGTTATATTACTGCCTTTCTGTGTCATCTATGTACAATCCTATCACCCTGCCCTGTCACACATTCACTGATGGGTTACACATACTGTACACACATATACAGAGGTTAGTCACACATCACAGACTGAGGTTTAGAGGACATGTCACTGTGTCTGAGTCAGACAAAAACTCATTAGTCACCCAGCCGGACGCATGTGGCCTCTGCCTCCGCCAGCTCACTATTAACTGCCTCTGAGTGGAAACTGTCACACCAATGGTCAGCCTTTGTATGCATCACTGTGAGTGTGTGTTTGATCTGGCATACCCGTGTTCCAGTGCATATTTGTGTGTCCTGCCCCTCTGGCTTCTACTACGCAGTGTGTCAAATCCCCTGCTCTCTGACAGTGATACCAATTGTCCCAATTGTTACAGTGCTAATGAATCATTTAGCTGACACACACACACACACACACACACACACACACACACACACACACACACACACACACACACACACACACACACACACACACACACACACACACACACACACACACACACACACACACACACACACACAATCAGGTAGAGATGACACTTATAATGCCTACTGCTTTACACGTTATACCGTTTAATTATTGAACCCATGCGAACATCTGTTACTGTCAACACACATATCATTAATTTATGACTGTATGTTGAGTGAAGTCTCCAAAAAGCAAAACAAATGTATAGATAATTTAATATAAATATTCATTTTATTCTAATATGTTGCAACTGTCAAGATACCTCATTTACCCTGGGATAAATATCATATCTTGCATTGATTTATTGATACACACGTTTCATTTCTTTGATAATTCTTTTTTTTCATTATTTTTGGAAAAACGGAGTCTCCATTTGATATATTTGTATTTGTATTTGGCTCTCTGTCCTGTCTTTGCCATATTCCAAAATTGGGTCCAAAATGTGCGGAATTGAATTGAATATTTGGTGATATTTTGATGTGACATTACCTGATGGAAGCATGCATCACATGATTCATGATTTGTTCAAGGACATTTAAAAACTGACAATTATTTCCGCTTTTTAAAGTTCCTGGCTATGATAAATGGTTGAATTGTGGCCATTTTTGTTTTTACAGTTTTATCCTTTGAAGTCACTAATGCACTGTCAGAGAGTTGTCTTTTCTCAAGGTCACGGTACATGTTCTACGTGTGACAGCTTTATGATGATGGGTATGTATGAGCAAAGATTAAACATGATGGTCGTGTCCGAACAAATATTGGACGCTGTGAGGCTAACAGATGTTAATGGGAGTTCAGTAATTACATGCTAATAGGTGTCAGGGTCTCTCTGCGGAGACTGTGGCCGAGGGGGCGGCTGCTTATGATTAATCACCCCGTACATGTCAGGGTACACCATGTACAGACGGAGGGGGAAGGGTGGATCCTGTGATTAAACCCAGCAGTGGTACCTATATTTTCATGCAGAGTACAATCAATCCTTTCTTACAGACAGTTGGTTTATAATTAAAATAGAGGAGGCTTTAGCATCAGTTTATGAAAAGTATAGATTTAAATGAAAATCTTTACATGCTACTGGATTGCTGGTACATCCCTGTTTGTTTGTTTTGTGTGATGATGACTGATCACCTCAGGATTTAATGTCTCCTTCTTGATTTTTTCCATTTTGTTCATACTGTCTTCCTTTTTTTGCCTTCTTCTTCTATATTTTTCACTCACCCTCCCACAAAACAAACAATTGTGTTGAAGAATAAGGGGGAAAATATACTCCTTTAGGCCTTTTTCTTTTTTTGTCCTTTTTATAATTGCTGCTTGCCATTGTGTCTTGGTGTGTTTTAGTCCAGTTATGCTGCTTCTCCTGTGCTTTTTTCATTTTTGTTTTGATGTTGCTCACTTGCATTATGAAAATGCCAATTCCTCCGAAAGCCGATTGCTCAGCAAATCCAGACTCTACGTGCGACACGCAGAAGCACACTTTTGTTATGCAGAATGACAGCGAAGGCATGATCCAGTCTACAGTTGTTCAGATTGGCTTTTTTTATCAACTCCCTAACTAATATCACTCTTTGGGTAGAGAGTGTCCTGAATTTGCCTCATAGCAGAATGGGTATTTTTACACATACAGTAATCTTCCTTTTGTAATCTGCCTTTAGGTGAAGTGGTGTCAGTTTTCAGGGTTAGATTGTCGTAAAAATGGTCTTTAGATTCAATGGAACATGTTGATGACTATTTGGGTTTTTTATCATCTGTGAATCCCAAAACATTTTTGGGCAACTGAGTTGGTGGGAGGTTGCTGACTTAGGGTTAGAGTTGCTGTGTAGGTTTTGCAAAGAGTGGTGCATTGATGATGTATTGCTGTAAGCTGACCCCGGAAGTTAGCATTGCAAACATACATTCATGCTACTTGTGCGTTTTGTACAGCAGGATATTCTCCACATTTGTAACAGCTCTTTGAGAATTTTGAGGCATGAATGCAATCGTCAGAAGTAAAACGCTTATGTAGGCTATAAACAAATGACATCACGGTCGCATGACTTCACATCACCACCGCTAAGCTAATAGCAGACTCATGTTTGGTTTGTTGACATTTAGTTAGTTTTTTACACGTGAGTTTCCGACATTCATTGTTGGGGTATTTCATCATGTGTTTCATGTTGTACAAAAAACATCAAAATATATTATGCGTTCAAAAAATGGTTGACTTTGAGACGAGGCAAACCGGTAATACTCAATTGCTAACTCGTTTCCGCATTCTGATGCTTTTATCCAAAGCTTTGTACATAAATCTTCATTATTGAAGAGATGGCTACTGGAACAATTTGAATGCAAAGGGGTGTGATCAAGCCTTTCACCCTCTGATTGGCACACTCTCTTTCACCCTCACAGTATCCTCCTTGCTGGACCGAGGCAGTAACACTGTCAATGTTATATTCTGTGAGACATAAAGGAAATAAAAGTCATGCAAGGAAACAACACAGTATAAAGTCAACCTTTTTCCCTCTTTTATAGGAGGTTTAATCAAACAAAGACATTTTTTTCCCAATTAAATCTAAACGCCTCAATAGCTATCCTGAAGGCACACCTCAGAGGCCGCTAATGTTTGAGGATTATTGTCCATGGAGTCATACTGAAATAAGTATTTGAAAAGATAAAAAAGTTTTATCAAAGTGAAGCATGGCCTGAAATGCTCTCCTGATGCGCATGAGTTAGAATATCAGCTTTTCAAGGTAAGCACTCAAGGCAGTTAACACCTTCTGTACAGATAGGTGTGCCTTTTAAGCAGATGCTCTGCTTGTATTGGGTGAGTGGGTCGGCTACTGTGTGTTTATGATTTAAATTTCAAGCTTATACCTCTTACTGTGAGTGTATAGGCCAAGGCAGTTATCTTTATGTCTCAGATTATTTTGTGACTGTCTGTGTGAGTGTGTTACTGCATTCTCTCGTGTTCTTTCTTTATCTACCATTTGCCACTAGGGACACACAGGTGATAATGGATGTTTGTATCCTGGGAAAAAGGTTTTGCCTGGAGCCCAAGGAGAGTGACCTGCCATTGCTGTCTACCCAACATTCACTGCTGTGTGTGTATGAGTGTGCATTTTGTATTTTTTGGCTCAAATGAAATTCTGCTGCTGGGTATGGTCACTGGGGGAGAATTGTCTTGCGTCAGGATGACAGCAGTGTCATCCTGTAATCCACAGATGACCTCCTTCCTGGAAATAACTGGTAAATGTTTTGCATTAAATTTCAATGTTCGCATATGCTAACTAACTAGGTGTAGAGAGGCAAACCCTCGGATAACATGACAAATGCTGATGTTGGGGGCTAGGCAAGCTAGTAGGCTAATACGGCTACCATGTAGGCCTATATGTAATATATATTTGTCATACATTTGTTGTAGTTTAGCTGTGTGTTAGCACCCCCTTGCAGCAGTAATGAGCATTACCACATTTGAGTGACTTATCCAGGATTGTGCTTGTTTATCTTATAAGCGTAGTTCACGGCGAGAAGCCTGCTCTACGAAATAAGATTTGCAGTTAGCGAGGTAACTTCAGGGTTAACTCTTGGTTTTCGGTCCTACGATGCTGAGTTTAAAGCTATCAAGTCATATTACAGGATACAGAAAACGCAGTTATATATAACTCACATATAGGTCCTTATCCGTTTCAGCTTCTCGAACCATGTTTGGCTGTCAAACACTTAAATTGTTGCATACTGTATGCAAAGGTGTTATTTAACACAACACCAGCTGTTATTCCTGCACGTTGCAGCTGCAACTATGTGGCTTTTATCCTGGATTAAGTGTTTAAGATGTTTAAAGTTGACGTTTTTATTTGTCTGACATGATATTTTACTTTTCATTCTGAAGTATGATGATCCGCTGTCAGTGTGCTTCTCCATGTTTCTGATTGGTCAAATGTTGCTAACCCCACCCTTTTCATGTGAACTCGCTCTCAACCGGACAGAGAAACCCAGGGGTGATTTATGATATATAGGACCTTTTAGCGAGATTGTATTTTGAAGTGTAAGTTAAAGGTCTCATATTATGCTATATTTGAACAATACATTATATATATCTATTTAAAACTTGTCTGTGAAGTGTTTTGCTCAAAATGCCAAACAGATCACCCATTGTAGCATGCCTCATACCCCTCTTATTTCAGCCCTGTTCCTGAAGTGCTGATTCGGTGACTGTCACATTAAATTTGAGCTGAGCTGAAGCTGGCCACGCCCCTTTGGAGCGTCATGCAGCTGACTCTCCTCTGTGAGAATGTTCCACCGGGAGAAGATACTTAGCTAAATGCTGCCGTGATTAAACACCATATTATGTTCCAAACCACATCCAGCATTATTTCTGAAACACTTCTCAGTGTTTACCTCTAGAACAGAGACATTATATGTATTATATAAACAACAACTCTAAGTCCCTCCTGCAGACATCCTGCTGAACACACAGACACACAGAGGAGCTGCGGAGGGGATTCAGCTCACGACTGTATATTGGGGACGATAGGTTGAGATGTGTCACGTGGGCGTGACGTTGCCAGGAGTACAATGTAAAGCCAGCCCACATTTTGATAATTACGTCATAACTGAAGCAAATCTGGATCAGCTCGTTTGTACCCCTATTTTTAGAAATGTGGGTAAGAAGGAAATCAGAATCAGAAACAGAATAGGCCTACCTTTATTCATCCCACAGAGGGGACATTTTCATTTGTTACAGCAGAAAGAGAGAGGGTTGTATTTTCTGACACTTTGTGAGTCTCCTTACACACCGGGAACACATATTTATGTATAAAAGACAGCAAAATGTGCATTTTGCATAATAGGCGACCTTTAAGTCAGATATCTCAAAGATATCCAGGGTATGTTAAACTAGCTCCATCCTACAGGCCACTGGTTTAGCTGTGCTGTTTATTGACGTTGGCTCTACAAATAAGTTATGCTTCATGCTTCCTGCCGGCTAACGCATCGTCTATAAGTATCTTTGTCAGACAAACAGTTGGGTTGTCAATAAAAGTTGGACTTGTCAGTATTGTATTCACACCAGTTTCACCAATTCATTAAACTTTTTGTAAGCTGACATTTGTGCCACAGAGTTTCTTTTACATTCTTTAACTGGATGAATAGCTAGCTAGCCAGATCGGTGCTAGTCAAAATCTATATGGTAAAACAAAATCTTCATCAAAATCCTCCCAATTTGTTCAACAGCAGAGGGATTCACATGAAATTCTGAAAGTCTTCATTGCAGAGCCTTTTCCTAAGAGCTTTTTTAGCCTCTCTCACCCACCTGCCATTTTAAAAGCAATATAACGGAATGAGTGCTCCACGCAGTCCTCCAATTCAATGATTTCAACATAATGTAAGTAGGACTTTTAAACCTTTTGAAATGTAAGTGATCTCCCACTTTCCAGTTGCAAAGTGCAGCTTTAAGCATATTCCGACCTGGACAATGACCCTTCAAATCCATCACACCAGTGCTTTCTGTCTAAAAGCTCAGAGTGACTTGTTTACCAGGGTGGGTGGCTCATCACTGTACTCCTACGGGCACGAACATACTGGAAAGCATTTTGTTCCAGTAATTGAACTTATATATATATAAGTGTTTGGTTTAAAGGTCACATCTTTGTGTGTGGGTTAATGTGAAATATTAATCAATACACAGAAGCATGGGAAACAAATAATGTAAAAACATGGAATATTGGGGGTAAAATGTGTGATAAATATGATTGTATAGCTAAGACATTTTTTTAGATATAAAAAAAAAGAATACTTGAGAGAACAGCTTTCATTGGTTTCTTTATCTTTGTGAATTAAACTGAATTGCTATGAATTAATATCCACATACATCTGAACATTAAAAAAGCTCACACATTATTTGTGATTGCCCTGTACTTGGCCAGTTTAGAGCTACATTTAGCCTGAAGTTCTTCTGTAATTACGGTTAGACTACATTTAAAAGAGGTGGATGCTGTAATTAGCATTAAATAATTCATTGTACATGCATTTTTCATGTGTTTCTCTAACCCAGATACAAATCACATGTTATTGGAAGCCTTTATCCCCAACATTACCATTTGTTTAATATCATTTACTCACACCGCATGTTAACTTGAAATGTTGAAGAAACAACTGCATTAACAATCTCAAGAATACGAAGCCATGCTAATCGTTCAATCGTTCCAACGCAACATATAGTACCGCGACCGCTGTTTGCACCATGTAATCACAGGTATCATTGTTGAGGTCCGTCTCTCCTGCGGATTGTCATCGGATCCAAACATGGTCATTTCTTTTGTATCAGCAACCAATCGTGAAAGTACAAAGGGGGCTTTAGACTAAAAAACGAAATCTCATTTGCAGGTGTCAATTTCTGACAACGTGATTCGTTCAGATGCGTCACGTGGTGTGCTATGAGACTTCCTGGTTTAGCTTTAGGTGGGACATTTCAATCTCAAATCGGCAAAAGAACAGCGAAAAAACTTTCAGTTTTCAGTTGTAAGGTGATTTATAAATGCTATATTGTTGTTGTCAAGGATTAGATTCGACATTGTGTCTGTAAATAGTGTCTTCAATTAAAAAAGAAGTGGAATTTGACAATAGATATCTTTAAATGTAATTTTCTCAAAGTGAGTTTTTTCTCATATTGGGAGCAAGAAATTTCCACCTCAGTAGCATTTACATACATAAGGGTTTGTTTATATATCATTCATAGCCTGAATTATATAACATTTTATACCTAAAAACATTGCAAAATTGGATATGTTACTGCTGTTTACAGTATTTTCTGATTTAGGCTATGGAGTGATAAAACAGATATCCAAAATCCCTTCTGTAAAAATTTTAGATTCAAATATGACTACAAAATGAAACAATAATGTTGAACCTGACTTTATCCAATGTTCAGAATTGTGTTCCTGAAATGTATTAAAAATATGCGCATATTTAATTAGATAATGGATCATTTGCATATTTAAACATGTTATTTCAGAAAACTTGTAATACAAAAAACAATTGTCTGAATGTAAGTAATTAACTGGAGAAGCTTCATGCTGATATCTTTAAGTTAAAACAATTACCCTATTCACCTGTAGTGTCTCGCCTTAATTTAATTAATCAAGACAGGGTATTACATTGATACACAAATGGTCATTTTGGGGGTGAAGTATACCTTTAATCCAATTAAATTAGTGCTGTCAAAGTTAACGCCTCATGAATTTAGCAACTTCCTTTTAACGGCACTCATTTTCTTAACGTGCGATTAACGCACACTCGTTCTGTGAACTTCGGACCTCACTGTAGTTTGAAAAATATCAGGAAACAATGGTAATGTTGTGTTTGACCGCAGAAACACATTACATATCGTGAAGGAAAAGTCAGTTCTGAATGGCAAGTTCGGCTATAGAGGCCTGCCAGGTGGTTTTCTCGACCAGGTGGAGGTAATATCTTCGTACTGTCAAAGTGAATTGAATTTCCTCCAGAGTACGAAGAGTTTAAAATCGCACCTGCTGGACAAGCATAGCACTGATTCACAGCTACTATGCCCCTAAAATATTAAGCCTTGATTCAACCTTTAAAACAATGGTTGCTTAAAAATTGTCTGCAAACTTTAAATGTTTTAAAAAAAAATCTTGATAATATGTTTTGTGAAATATTTGGAGAAGAAAACAAAAAGGATACATCACCACAAACTCTAAATGTGTTTCACTGTTTGATGATTTTTATACAGCAGGTCATATTATGTTGAAGAGTACATTTTTCGACAGCTAGCATTAAGGCTTAGAAATAGGACTTTGTTGACATTATTTACTGTGCAGTACAGCACGCTCAAATGCTGTTAAAAGAAGATGAATATGTGACATAAGGGCCATGATTATCATTGTAATCCCTGTGCCCTCTGAGGATGGAGAAAAACAGTGCATCACAGCAACATATGTAAATATCTCTCGGTATAGCCTCACACGCTGGAAAACAACCTCTCCATGCCCTTCCTTTTCTTATCACGAGAGAGGAGAGGAAGCAAATAAAGAAGTGATGAGTTTGTGTGTCAGAGAGGGAGCGAACAATATCTTGGCCTGTGCCAGGTTTACCCAGTCGACGGGGCGGTGAGCAGAATGGGCTGTGTAACCCGCCAGCAGTTTTATCGACAAACCGTTGAGAGATTAGAATTTCGAACACCTCCTCCCTCTGCTGGGCCTTTCTTCTGTCAGAAAAGATAACTTCTCTGCAATCCATGTGAGGGAGATTACCAAACAGCTGCTCACGCCACACACAAAAACTGTCAATTACATAACACAGCCTTTGCACTCTCAGCATCTGCACTCCAAGGAAACACGTAGGCACCCGTGCTTTCAGTGTCACAAGTCTAAATTGATGAAATAGTGTTCTGCAGAGGTATTGATTACACTCGAGTTCTCTCAGTTGGGTGAAAAAAGAACAACTCGCTGCTATTGAGTTTCTTTTTCTTCCTTTTTTATAGAAATCTGTAAGTAAGTGTTTTTATCGGAAGAGCTTATTGCACATGCTTGCTCGGGTTAATAACTGTAGTTTTCTTTTGACTTTAATTAATGGAGAATCTCATTAACCAAGAATGGATCAGTCACTTTGTAATAAACAAGTTGGGAGAGTGACTTTAAAAATCGGTTCCTATATGATCACTTTTATTAGGTTTATTAAATAAAGTCATGTCATTTGATTACTAGTTAGTTTTCGATCAAAATACCCAAAATAAAATAAAAAGCCAAGAGAAAATAAATATGCTGAATTGTGGCCATTAATGTGTATGTATTATAAAACAGGGGGGAAACATCACACCACAAGAACAATTATGCCTTACAGCTGAAAAGAGTCTTATCATCATCCAAGGACACAAATGATTTGTCACATTAGTGTTGCCGGAGTATAACTGAGAGCAGCAGCACTCACATAATTACAGTACAATTCCTGCTTGTCCTTATACAATTGCTGGATCAACAACTTAAAGCGGTTTGTTCATTTTTGCTACCATACTCCTTTTTACCCTGGGGTGCATCGAAGAAAAGAATAATCTTGAAGAAATGAAAGTGTGCAAACCATTTTTCTCAATGATAACTTCATTTTGTTACCCTTGCCTTCTTTACATCGAAAATAATGGATGCATTTTACAAAGCCTATTTCCACTATTGTCCGAAGCCATTGTGTGTTGTTAAAATTTAAATGTATTTTCAAATTCTAATCCTGCTAACAAAAATACACATTTTTATACAAAAATTCATAACCTGATTACATGTTTTTTTCAGGATCTCTAATATAGAGTATAGTAACAGTTTTTTATATCCCAATAACATTACAACGTACAAGTGCTCTGTTACTCCCCAAGTCTGATAATAAAGCAACTATGTGACCAGTTCCATCATTTCCTGGTGGGTCGGTTTGTATCTTTATAACATTTTCCTTTTTCTCCAGGTATAACTTCATAACAGAAATGCTAAAAGAAAGGAAAACAAATCGTACTTCCCAGTAAGGCTCATTATACTTCTCATGATGTTGTTTCTGTGGATCTTTCGTTTGCAGTCACAAACTTAGGGGCCTTATTTGATTACTGACATTCTGTCATGCTGTAGTCTTTCAGCCAGGATGTGTGATTGTAGGGTTGTGTTGTCAGAAAGGAGGAAATAGCATCTAGATGGATGAAGACAGCACCCTATTCATGCCAGTGAAAGTAACATAATGCCGAATACGTTTTTCAGGCAGTTCTCCGGCTTCAGCATTCAAGGAACCATTTGGTGATTTGACGTATAACTTGTTGGTTGGTGCTTTCACACCCCTTTTGTTAAGGACAGTTCAACTGAAGCATTGAGGGAGCATTTTGTGTGAACAATGGACTACTGTGGACGTAACAACCACTCTATCCCACCTGAAAGGGTTGGTTAATATTTTAGAGTTATTGCTTTCTTTTGTGAACACCATTTGAGTCAATCACAGGAAGCCTACCATTATGTTTCATTTCCCAGGTTAAAAAAGTTGTCTCCATATTGTATTTGACAAGTGAAGAAGTAGACTATTGGGCAGTTGACAACCTCTGTGGTCTATTGGCGAAGAAAAAAAGACAAACTGTTTAGACCCAGCCTTACAAGCAACCAGATTCCCTTGTGATTGACATCCTGATACATTGGTGACGACATAGCAATATGTTGCCCTCCTCTCGTCCAAATATTCTCTCTTCAGGATATTAAAAAATGGGTTGACGGACAAAAAGGACAAGCTACAGAATTTAAACAGTAGTCAATAAACCATTGAGGAACATCATGATGGCTTAGTCCACTTTTTTTTAGAATCCATGGGATAGCCCAGTATAAAAACATGAAACAAATTGTGATGAAAACCACACAACCCAACTGTGACCACCTGAAGGCTTTGATGAAATCTTACCGCTGATCATGGACTTTGAAGAAAGAGATTTTTCTACTGAATCAAAAAATTGGAAAGAAGTAGTACTTGTGTGTGGTTGTTTATTTTGCAGCTCCTTGAGTCATTGTTGTTATTTATGATGTACAAGGTCCATATGCAGTCTCAACCGCAAGAGAAAATAAATAATTCTGGCAAAATAACCTCAAGGCACTGTTCATGGAGGCTTGATCCAACTCAAGCATAAGGCCCAAGGTAATGCCCAAAGTTCGCTGACTTTGTTCTGTCTATAGCAAAACAACGTGTGAGTAAAATAAATTGAGACTGAACGTGTGCATTCATTTGTAAAGACACAAATCTAGTTGCATTTATAACTATGTTTTTATTAACATTTTGTACAATAAAATACACGTACAAAGTGTACAGTTCCAAACATACAGAAGAGGGTTCCAAAGCAAAAACAAAACACAACCCCGCACACAAAGGTATATCATACATACATTTCAAGATTGAACACCATTTCCAGCCAAAGTAGTTCAATTCAATGAAATGCTATAGTTTTTAGTTTGAACTCGCAATAGGGATATCATGAGGTTAACTCTAGTCAGTACTCTAATTATCATCATCATGATCTAATTACCAGAAGAAAAGTTGTTAACATTTGCCAGTCCCAATATGTGACACTTGGTCTTCTGGGCGGTTTCCTAAAAAATGAAAAATGTTTGCGTGAAAAAGACATACAGCGGCGGAAAAAATGAAGAGACAACTCCAGCATTATCATTTTCTCTTGAGTTAAATAATAATTATTATTTTTATTGTATTCTATAAACTACTGACAATGTTTCTCTGTGATGGAATTCAACAGAAACTGGAATGGCTGACATACATGTAGAGATAAAGATTTAAGAAACATTTGGAGTGGTCTCCGGAGCTGTATCTATCATTATTTGTTCGCCCTTGGTGTACGTGTAACCTTTTGGGTAGAGCCTTAAAATAAAAAAATCAGGATTCATCAAAAGCTATTTTGTGATTATCTCCCCTTTTTCCTCCATACATTTTATACTTGTATCTTGAATACTACTGTTATATTTATGTAATTTGGATGGTGTGATATACAGTGGGGAGAACAAGTATTTGATACACTGCCGATTTTGCAGGTTTTCCCACTTACAAAGCATGTAGAGGTCTGTATTTTTTTTATCATAGGTACTCTTCAACTGTGAGAGACGGAATCTAAAACAAAAATCCAGAAAATCACATTGTATGATTTTTAAGTAATTAATTTGCATTTTACAGCATGACATAAGTATTTGATACATCAGAAAAACAGAACTTAATATTTGGTATGGAAACCTTTGTTTGCAATTACAGAGAGCAGACGTTTCCTGTAGTTCTTGACCAGGTTTGCACACACTGCAGCAGGGATTTTGGCCCACTCCTCCATACAGATCTTCTCCAGATCCTTCAGGCTGGGCAATACGGACTTTCAGCTCACTCCAGGACCTTGAGATGCTTCTTACAGAGCCACTCCTTAGTTGCCCTGGCTGTGTGTTTTGGGTCGTTGTCATGCTGGAAGACCCAGCCACGACCCATCTTCAATGCTCTTAATGAGGGAAGGGGGTTGTTGGCCAAGATCTCACGATACATGGCCCCGTCCATCCTCCCCTCAATACGGTGCAGTCGTCCTGTCCCCTTTGCAGAAAAGCATCCCCAAAGAATGATGTTTCCACCTCCATGCTTCACGGTTGGGATGTTGTTCTTGGGGTTGTACTCGTCCTTGTTCTTCCTCCAAACACGGCGAGTGGAGTTTAGACCAATAAGCCTTATTTTTGTCTCATCAGACCACATGGCCTTCTCCCATTCTTCCTCTGGATCATCCAGATAGTCATTAGCAAACTTCAGACGGGCCAGGACATGTACTGGCTTGAGCAGGGGGACCTTGCGTGCGCTGCAGGATTTTAATCCATGACGGCGTAGTGTGTTACTCATGGTTTTCTTTGAGACTGTGGTCCCAGCTCTCTTCAGGTCATTGACCAGGTCCTGCCGTGTAGTTCTGGGCTGATCCCTCACCTTCCTCATGATCATTGATGCCCCACGAGTCGAGGTCTTGCATGGAGCCCCAGACCGAGGGAGATTGACCGTCATCTTGAACTTCTTCCATTTTCTAATAATTGCGCCAACAGTTGTTGCCTTCTCACCAAGCTGCTTGCCTATTGTCCTGTAGCCCATCCCAGCCTTGTGCAGGTCTACAATTGTATCCCTGTTGTCCTTACACAGCTCTCTGGTCTTGGCCAATGTGAAGAGGTTGGAGTCTGTTTGATTGAGTGTGTGGACAGGTCTCTTTTATACAGGTAACAAGTTCAAACAGGTGCAGTTAATACAAGTAATGAGTGGAGAACAGGAGGGTTTCTTAAAGAAAAACTAACAGGTCTGTGAGAGCCATAATTCTTACTGGTTGGTAGGTGATCAAATACTTATGTCATGCAATAAAATGCTAATTAATTACTTAAAAATCATACAATGTGATTGTAACCCACATGAGTATGAAACCCATTTACGTAATATAAGAGTTACTATTTCTCAATGACTCTTTGGTTGAAGTCAGGGGTGGTTTTGACAAGATTCTTCTCCATAGAGAGCATGGCCAATGCATTAAGACGATCCTGTGACATTGTGTTCCTGAGGAAGGTCTTGATTCTCTTCAGTGTTGAGAAGCACCTCTCAGACTCAGCTGTGGTCATAGGATTTGTGATGAGGATCTTGAGCAGCGCCACAGTCTCTGAGAAGGTGTCCTGAAGATTGTTCCCCATGAAGAGCTGGTACAGAGCCACAGCACCACTGCAGCTCTTGAACTCATCGTTGCTGTAGATGAGAGCCAGTTCAGTTTTCAGCTTGTTTTTGTTCAGCAGTGGGTAAGCCTCCATGGTGGTGTTCAGTGCTGCTTCAGGGAACTGGCTGCGGTACTGCTGGAATCTGTCTGCCTGCAGCAGTGTAGCACTGATCAGATGCTTTGTGAAGGCAAATCTGTGTTTTGCATGGCCCAAGATAGTGTCACAAACCTAAAAAATGAATGCACCAGTTTAATACAATATGGAGATGGCTATTAGTCAGCTTTCTAATTATTTAAAATATAAAAACCATATATATTTTTTGAATATATGTGTTCATTTAATAGTAACAATGCAAATTAACATTGCACCTCTATAAAACTAGACTATTATATTATATAGGGCCTATTCTGAGGTATTCCCCACTTTTTCACAAAATAGTACTACAATAATTAAAAACATTGTCAAAGGCCTACACCACACATTTAGCTTCTGTCTCACCTCTGTGGCTAGCCTCTGAAGATCATCTGGGCCCAGTGTGCGGCGTTTCTTGGCCAGCTGAGATACACTGCCACTGTGTTCTCCACAGAGAGTAGGGAGGTAATCTCTGAACAGAACCAGGAGAGAAAAGTTCATCTTTAGTCACCAGTTAAAACAACAAGAAATGTGAAGTGGTTCAAGCATAATAGAGATTAACACAATATCAGTAATATTAAATAGCACAACATACACATTCATTTACCTGATCTTTTGTATGTTGTTTGTGAACTGCTGCATGATTCCCTGAACAAAGACTGAGTCAATGGTCTGCTTCTGGAGCTGGTTGTAGAGAATGTCCACATTAGGCATGATGAGATGGAACAGTTTCAGGAAGCTGAAACTATCATCCTCCAGCAGCCTCACAAACCCTCCAGCTTCTCTCACAGTGATAGGATCAAACTCTCCTGAGTCCCTGATGGTTTCAAAACACTGGAGCAGGTCTTCTTTGTGCTCAAAAACAGTGTTCACAGTTCGGCTATGAAAGTTCCACCTCACTGTGCTTGCTCTTGGGAGTCTGTGGGCCACCACTCTATCGAGCATGCTGGTTTTCTTTGGAGATCTTGAAAAAAAACTAGAGAATCCAGCCAGGTCTGAGAAGAAATTACTCACTTTTGGGATATGGGAAGTCACCTGCTGCATGATGAGGTTAAGTTGGTGAGCATAGCAATGGACATAGTGTGCATTCACATACACGTCTTGGACCTTCTTCTGTACACCACCTTTGGCTCCTCTCATGACACTTGCACCATCGTATGCTTGGGAAATGAGCTTGCTCTTCTGGTCATCAGGGAGAATGGAGCTCAACCTATCCAGAAGTGCTGTGGTGAGGGAATCAGCTGGGGCACTTTGGAGAGGTATGAACTCAAAAAACCTCTCTTGGACATGATGGGCTTTGTCAATGTAGCGGATCACAAGCACCAGCTGACACTGAGTGGAAATGTCCATTGTTTCATCAGCCTGGATGGAGACAAAGTCTGCACTCTTGATTTCTCCAATGACGCACTCTCTCAAAACTGACAGCATGCAGTCAAGGAGTTCATTCTGTACAGTCTTAGATGTTCCCTTAAACACAGTGGCAGTCTGCAGGTGATCATGTAGAACTGCATCCAGTGACGCTACAAAATCCACCAATCCTCTAAAAACACCAGGATTTTCTGAGCTTCACTTTCATCATGGCCATGTAGGGACACTTCAAATGCACCACAGAACTTGACACAGTCTATTATTTTAGATAGGATGTGCCTGTTTTTGTCAACCTCCTCATTGTGCTTACGGATCCCTACCCTGTAGCCTTCATCAAGCTGAGATGAAATGTTTCCCAAACATGGCTAGTCGCAGTGCATTTTCCATGTGGATCCCAGTTAATTCATGTTTCTTTGCCTTTTCTGAAAAGTGCTTCAGATCAGTCATACCTGTCTTAATCCATGCTGGGTCAGATCCTGACGTTTGAAAAAGAAGGCAGGGAAAGCAGAATAAAGCAGTAGCCTCGCTACACGCAGTTAGCCAAGCCTTGTTGCTAAACCAGGTCCTGGAAAAACAACGAGTATATTGTCTCCCTCTGTCTTTTGACTGCTGATGAATCGCGATGTTCGGCTGATCAGGTCCGAGCTCTTTCACGTTGAGCTTCTCCTGATATGTTCTCCTCTCAAAAGGTGTTCTCTGAAGTGACTTCACTGAATTATTTAATATATCTTTCTCCATTTTGCATCTCTGTCCGAAGTCGCGGGAGTTGGAGACGATCGGATCGGCTGTGACGTCAGCCCCGCCGCCGTCCCAATGGCGGGACGGTGGTACGTAAATCCAGCTCGGGGCGCAGGAGAGGTGCGCCCCAACATCGTCCTATCTCTTGTATTGAAGAGGAGCTACTGCGCATGTACAACTTTTAACGAGAGTCTATGGGCAAAGATTGCTGCGCCCCAGGGCGGAAATACGTCACCAATCAGACAATGTCAACGGACGAAACAACTTGATGATAAATAACAGTCATGGTAAAAATACTTATACTGTACTGTAAATGTATGCACTCATTTACAATGGTTGAATACTGTATATCCTGCATCTGGGTATATTTATGGATATTTAGAGTGAAAAATGGAAGTTGAATGATGTCATGTGATAGAGAGTAATGGTTATTTTTCTGCACTTTATGTAGACTGGTTTTTTTTTGGACTTCAGATTAGGAACGGATTCAGATATCTGGCACAGATAAGATATACAAAAACCTACCCGGGTAGTACAGACAGAATATTGCATACACCCTGAGGGACTTGAACTCTGACTTCTAGTGAAGAAGAAGGGACACTTTAATTTAGTTTTTTTTTATAAGAGAGCTCTATGTTTTTGTATCATTTATTTTCCATACACTGTCAAGAAAATTGCGTGTTGCAATAAATTGTTATACTCTAACCTCATGTTCTCGCACTTGACTAACTACTCCCAACTATCCGAACCTAGCAAGAGTGTAAGTGTCATAAGGTGGTTGCTGATCAGACTACGGGCGCTACATGATTTTCTGGATTTTTGTTTTAGATTCCGTCTCTCACAGTTGAAGAGTAGCTATGATAAAAAGTACAGACCTCTGCATGATTTGTAAGTGGGGAAACCTGCAAAATCGGCAGTGTATCAAATACTTGTTCTCCCCACTGTATGTTCTAATTTAGCTGCATTTTGTATAGCTGTGGCCACTTTTGTTGTTAAATTGCCTCTTCTTGAAGGAAATGTGTTCAAAAAACAAATGACATCTACGTTTCTGCAATCTGGATATACATACATTGAAAAAGTATCTTGATAAGAACCACTCTCCAAAGGTTCAATTCTGTTTTAATTTGAGTTCCAGGACTACAAGGAACTGGTAACACTAATGTTTGTCTTGTCTGTCTTATGTATTCTGTGACTCTCACATATTAAGTTTAAATTGCCCAACAAGTTGAGACATAAACAAAAAAAAACGACACAGCACGCAGCTTGGAGCAGTAGACTGCAGCTATGCATCCATTTTTTCGGACATAACTACGTTTTATCGATCTGCAGCTGCCTACAAGTTCTGAATTCGAAGACTCACACCTTAAAGTTTCTCAAGATCATCTTGATCTGAGATGACATAGGACAAGTTGTTCTTTCCCTGGGGGAAAAACTGGCTGGTAGAGCAAAAGACAATTTTCCTCCAGGGTACAATAAGGCTGATCTTATCTTCTCGTTTAATTCACAGTACACCTGAAATGGTTTCTTCACTACCAGCCAAGGTCTTCTGTCTAACACAATTGAAGGTCAGACATTTCACACACTTTTGTTCAGCATTTCAGGTCAGTGTCTTGTGTTAGCAAAAAAAAGTTTTGGCAGGCCTTCAGGAGGCATTTGATCTGACTCGATATTACAAGCTTATATTCACTTTTAGTGTTGTCTAATATCTTAACTAGGTTTTTGCAGCACGTGTGTATTTATACATGTGATGATATGAAAGTAAGTTTAAATCAACAGAATTACAATCTTATACATTTCATTTTTAAATTGTTTTGATATAAGACCATTTTCAACATGTATCACAGTGGATAAAATTGTCAAAAGTACAATATGTCTGAGCCTGTCAAGCTTCTCAATGCCAAGGACACCCAAAATAGCGCGCTGCCCTGCCAGGCCCCCCACCAATCAGACATAAGCTATCATCCACCCACCTACTGTGCAAGACTCGGCGCCATCTGATTCGGATTATTCTGCTGTGGAAGATGTACCTGCATTACCTTTTATTGTGTTCATTTTATTCAATGCATTACTCTGATTCAGTTTCTGTCTAACGTTCTGTGGATCCACAATGGAACGTTTTTTTGAAATGTAGTTTGTAAATGGTTTCACTTTATCAAATTTAAATGTGTTCAACATGCATTACAATAATTCAATCTTCAGTTTTTTATTGACTCGTGTGACCTTAGTGATTCACTTTCAGGCCTTGATACCATTGCCAGCTCACTTAATGCACCACACTGCTGTGTACTTTATCAGCCTTGCTAGAAGCATCATCAACTTCCCAGACTATGTCTGTTGAATTCTTCATCGGAGGCGTGCAGATTCTCTGAGTGGGCGATGTGATACGAGGCTGTAAAGGATGCCTTCCCGGCCACACTGGAGGAATGGTTTTGAGGATTCATTGTGTACAGCAGGTCTCTTTATTGCAAGGAAGCTCGTAGTCTGTCCTTCTTCTGTCCATTTTCTATAATCCCATCAGATAGATTTACTTTGTCCTCTGTTTTATCTAGCTTACGTTGCTCACTGGTGCAAGGAAATCTCTTCTGATGCCATGGGTCGCACACAGAGAGACACTTGCTACTCAGGAAGAGACTCAAAATAACAACAAAGGAAGAAAATTGACTGCAAAGAGACGCAAAAAGACTACAAAGATACTAAAACAACTACGAAGACATTCAAAACCGAGATACAAAAGGATCTCAAACTATAAAGAGATGCAAAACAGCTGCAACGAGACACAAAATGACCACAAATGTACTCTTTACGACTATGAAATGAAAGCTAAACAACAACAAAGAGACAAAAAAAGGCTACAAATGGACTACAAAGACAGCCAACATGACTGCAAAGAAACAAATTGAGAGAGACATTAAGACTGCTAAAGAAATAAGATCAAGGAAAAGCATAAACACAGATGTGTAACGACTACAAAGACACACAAAAACAGACTAAACAACCAATTTAGTCTATCGTCTTGCCCCTTTGCAAGACAAGCGTTGCGGCCCTTTACTGCGTCAGATGAAAGAAAGAAAAGGCGAGTGCCAGTGTTCCTATAACAACAGGAAATTAGGTATTGTAATTTGGCAGCCAATTTTGGTGCAGTCACCAACAGTCAGCACTCGGAGCTGAAGCACAGTGGCTGTGACATGCGGCTCATGGAGGCAGTTATAGTAAAATTGCACTCCTTCCCTGAGTCACAAAATTTGAACACACACATCCCAAATAAATGTACATTGAATCCACTTAGAAATCAAGGCAAACATATATTTTTCTAAACCAGTAATGTCTGAGAATGATTAGGTTTTTAATTCTTCTTGATAAAGTCATCCAGTGCAGAAGTCTGCTCGTCAAAGGGGACACTGCCAACAGGAACTGCTAATAGCCAATTTAGCATACTTCTAATGGGGCCACAGCTCGCTCACCGACTCCATGGCAACATTCCACTTCCTGTTCACATCCACCACGGCCCCCTGAATAGACATAAAACAGTGATTAACAGTGTGTGACTGTGGTTTAATTTACCCTTCCTGCCGCAGTCAAATGACTGTACTGAGGGTCATCAGGGGGAAAAAGAAAATATGATGGGATGGCAGAGACACGGGAGAGGAAAAAGGCACTACACCAAAAATGTTTTTTCCTCATTGAGCCATTGAAAAAACTTAATTCTTAACACTGATTTTTCTGCATAGTCATACCATCCATAATAACGGTCAAACCAAACTGGGATGGGTAAGGAAATTATATTACACTTTGAAATAACTGCCACACACTTGGAAAAAAAGCTCATTGTTTTGTTTAAATAATTAATGTTACTATGTTATTTCTTTTTAACAGTCATATATTAAAATACTGTTGAACTGTACTTAGGACAGGAAAGGCCTTGGTGAAACCTAAGCAGACTTCCACAGACCTTGGTTAAAAATGTATTTGTGATACTTAAAATACAAACGGAATCTAGAACTACATGCTTGAATTGTGTTCCCATGAAAACAAAACTGCATTGTCATTGACCAGGCTACCATCCTGCAATTCCAAGTCATTTGCTAAACACATTTACATTGGCACACTATTTTGTATGAGAATTAAAGTTAAGATGAATGATAAACCTGGGCAGGAAATTGCACTTTTTTCATTATGGGTAAAGGTTTGTGCTCTCCTCTGCCTTTAAGTTAATAAATAGTTTGTTGGCTTAGGCAGCATTCTGACTTAAAGCTATAGGGCTCATACGCTTGGGACAAGCAGGAGTCATTTGTTAAATAAGGAATGGCTAAAAATGATAAAGCACTGTTTTCGGAGCAATGGAATACCGTTTGGACACCTTTTGTTTCTGGCAACTTATGTTATTACATTTTTTTCATCCAATATAGTTATTTTTGTTTAAATTTCAGACATTCCTTAATTCCTATAATTGTAGGAGGCTGCAGCCTTTTACACTCCATTTCCATATTTCCATAGTAAAATCCTCTATTTCTCTACCTCTACCTACTTCCTGCATTTCCTACTCTGGAGTAAAGCCTAGCATTTTCTCTAATATGCAATAATACAACTCTGGAGAATATGTTCCTTCCCTTCTCCGCCACACTTAGGCCACGGTACGACACTTAATATGAAGATGAACAACTCTGAGTAATTGCGCAGGCCAGCAAGCTGCATTTATCAAAATGCATACGAAGCAAGGGGAAAAGAGGGAGGCAGGGAAACAGAGAGCATCAGGCAGAGAGGTCAATTATAAAGAAATAGAAAAGAGGAAGAGGAGAGGAAAGGTCAGGGAGAAAATAGTGGGAGACTTAGTAACAAAGAAGAGGGAGACAGGAGAGGTCAGCGGGGCACAGCAAGCAAATGAGCAAGTGAAGAAAAGACAGACAGAAGGCAAGAAGACAGTGTAGGAGGAGGAGAGGAAGGTCAGTGATGAAGTGGCAAACAGGCTGCCAGACTCCCCACGGCGCAGAAACACTGACTCACAGACTTAAGGGAGGGGTGGGTGATGATGGAAGGGAAGGCTGACAATGCCAACCTAGAGAGTCAGAGCATGAGGCCGCCGAGTCACTCCCTAGAATCCTTGTATTTCATGCATAAGACAATGGAAATGTGGTGTCTCATTGGCTTCTTTGATATTACAGTAATATTGATATCTTAAAGGTTGGAAGGGTTACTTCAAAATGACATCTAATCTACTTTTTTAGTAACATTGTAATGTGTAAATTGCTAGTAAACCCTAAAAAAATTCAGACCCAGAAATAGCACAAATGGCAACACCTGGGAGACGCATTCTAAGTCTCTCCCAGTTTGTAAGTGTCCAGGCCTGTTCACTATGTAGTAGGTCTGATGAAATAAGTATTGATAGGTTTTTACACAACATTAGTGGCAAAATGTAGGAAACATGCGACATTACAGTCAGGAAATTCAAGGGAAAAAAGTATGACTTTACGTTACTCAAAATGGCCGGTAGAAATTGGGAGACAGGTTTTA